>NW_026776002.1:0-27587 GCF_027477595.1 Haemorhous mexicanus
AAAAATGGGGGTTTAAAGGGACGCAGGTGAAGACATGGAAAATTTGGGGTGAAAAATGGGGATTTTGGGAAAAAAACAGGGAGTTTTGGTAAAAAAATGGGGATTTTTGGGGGAAAAATGGGGTTAAAATGGGGTTTAAAGGGTTAAAAATGGGGGTTAAAGGGTTAAAAATGAGGATGAAAGGGCTCTTGTGAAGACATGAAAAATTTGGGGTGAAAAACGGGGATTTTGGTAAAAAAATGGGGATTTTTGGGGAGAAAATGGGGATTTTTGGGGGAAAATGGGGTTAGAATGGGGTTTAAAGGGTTAAAAATGGGGTTAAAATGGGGGCTAAAGGGTTAAAAATGGGGATGAAAGAGGGACAGGTGAGGACAGGTGAATCTTTGGGGCGAAAAACGGGGATTTTGGTAAAAAAATGGGGATTTTTGGAGTGAAAAAATGGGGATTTTGGGGGAAAAATGGGGTTAAAAAGGGGTTTAAAGGGTTAAAAATGGGGTTAAAATGGGGTTTAAAGGGTTAAAAATGGGGGTTAAAGGGTTAAAATGGGGTTAAAAGGGACGCAGGTGAAGACATGAAAAATTTGGGGTGAAAAACAGAGATTTTGGGAAAAAAATGGGGAGTTTTGGTAAAAAATGGGGATTTTTAGGGAAAAATAGGGTTAAAATGGGGTTTAAAGGGTTAAAAATGGGGTTAAAATGGGGGTTAAAGGGTTAAAAATGGGGATGAAAGAGGGACAGGTGAGGACAGGTGAAAATTTGGGGTGAAAAACGGGGATTTTGGGAAAAAAATGGGAATTTTTGGGGTTACAAAAGTGAATTTTGGGTCAATTTTTGGTCATTTCTGAGCCATTTTTTGCCATTTTTTCATCGTTTTTCCTCATTTTTTCACCGTTTTTTCCCAAAATTTTTTTTGGGAAATCCCCAAATTTTGGGATTTTTGGGATCCCTCAGTGACCCAGGTGAGTTTGAGGCCAATTTTGGGTCAATTTTGGGTCAATTTGGGTCAATTTTGGCCATTTCTGAGCCGTTTTTCGCTGTTTTTTCACCATTTTTCCTCATTTTTCACCAATTTCCCCCAAATTTTTTTTGGGAAATTCCCAAATTTTGGGATTTTTGAGATCCCTGAGGTACCCAGGTGAGTTTGAGGCCAATTTTGGGTCAATTTTGGGTCAATTTGAGTCAATTTTGGTCCTTTCTGTCCTTTCTGAGCCGTTTTTTGCCGTTTTTTCGCCGTTTTTTCACCGTTTTTCCTCATTTTTTCACCGTTTTCCCCAATTTTTTGGAATCCAAAATTCGGATTTTCGAGATCCCTGAGAATCCCAGGTGAGTTTGAGGCCAATTTTGGGTGAATTTGGGTCAATTTTGGGTCAATTTGGGTCAATTTTGGTCATTTCTGAGCCATTTTTGGTCATTTTTTCTTCATTTTTTCCAATTTTTCACATTTTTCCCCAAAATTTTTTTTGGGGAATCCCCAAAATTTTGGGATTTTTGGGATCCCTGAGAATCCCAGGTGAGTTTGAGGCCAAGTTTGGGTCAATTTGGGTCAATTTTGGGTGAATTTGGGTCAATTTTGGTCATTTCTGAGCCATTTTTGGTCATTTTTTGGTCATTTTTTCCAATTTTCCACATTTTTTCCCCAAAATTTTTTTTGAAATCCCCAAAATTTTGGGAATTTTGGGATCCCTGAGAATCCCAGGTGAGTTTGAGGCCAATTTTGGGTCAATTTTGGGTCAATTTTGGGTCAATTTTGGTCCTTTCTGAGCCGTTTTTGGCCGTTTTTCACCGTTTTTTCACCGTTTTTCCTCATTTTTTCACCGTTTTTCCCCAAATTTTTTGGGGGGAAATCCCAAATTTTGGGATTTTTGGGATCCCTGAGGAACCCAAGTGAGTTTGAGGCCAATTTTGGGTCAAGTTTGGGTGAATTTGGGTCAATTTTGGTCCTTTCTGAGCCGTTTCTCGGCCGTTTTTCGCCGTTTTTTCACCGTTTTTCCCCAAATTTTTTTTGGGAAATCCCCAAATTTTGGGATTTTTGGGATCCCTGAGGTACCCAGGTGAGTTTGAAGCCAATTTTGGGTCAATTTTGGGTGAATTTGGGTCAATTTTGGTCCTTTCTGAGCCATTTTTGGGCCATTTTTGGGCCATTTTTCCTCATTTTTTCACATTTTTTTCCCAAATTTTTTTTGGGAAATCCCCAAAATTTTGGGATTTTTGAGATCCCTGAGAATCCCAGGTGAGTTTGAGGCCAATTTTGGGTGAATTTGGGCCAATTTTGGGTCAATTTTGGCCATTTCTGAGCCGTTTTTCGGCCGTTTTTCGCCGTTTTTTCACCGTTTTTCCTCATTTTTTCACCGTTTTTTCCCAAATTTTTTTGGGGAAATCCCCAAAATTTTGGGATTTTTGGGATCCCTGAGAATCCCAGGTGAGTTTGAGGCCAATTTTGGGTGAATTTGGGTCAATTTTGGGTCAATTTTGGTCCTTTCTGAGCCATTTTTGGTCATTTTTTCATCACTTTTTCCAATTTTTCACATTTTTTCCCCAAACTTTTTTTGGAAAATTCCCAAAATTTGGGAATTTTGGGATCCCTGAGAATCCCAGGTGAGTTTGAGGCCAATTTTGGGTGAATTTGGGCCAATTTTGGGTGAATTTGGGTCATTTCTGAGCCGTTTTCCGCCATTTTTGGGCCATTTTTCCTCATTTTTTCACCGTTTTTTCCCAAATTTTTTTTGGAAATTCCCAAATTTTGGGATTTTTGAGATCCCTCAGTGACTCAGTTGAGTTTGAAGCCAATTTTGGGCCAATTTTGGGTGAATTTGGGTCAATTTTGGTCATTTCTGAGCCGTTTTTCGCCGTTTTTTCACCGTTTTTCCTCATTTTTTCACCGTTTTTCCCCAAATTTTTTTTGGAAATTCCCAAAATTTTGGGATTTTTGGGATCTCTCAGTGACCCAGGTAAGTTTGAGGCCAATTTTGGGTGAATTTGGGTCAATTTTGGGTCAATTTTGGTCATTTCTGAGCTGTTTTTCACCATTTTTTCACCATTTTTCCTCATTTTTTCACTGTTTTTTCCCAAATTTTTTTGGGAAATTCCCAAAATTTTGGGATTTTTGGGATCCCTCAGTGACCTAGGTGAGTTTGAGGCCAATTTTGGGTCAATTTTGGGTGAATTTTGGGTCAATTTTGGTGCTTTCTGAGCCGTTTCTCGGCCGTTTTTCGCCGTTTTTTCACCGTTTTTCCTCATTTTTTCACCGTTTTTCCCCGGATTTTTTTTGGGAAACGCCCAAAATTCGGGATTTTGGGCAGGACTCACGCAGGCAGGCGGCAGCCAGGATCCTGAGGGCGGCCTCGGGGGTGCCACAGGTGGGGAACAGGGGCTGCAGGACGTAGTTGGCGAAGGTCAGGGCGATCACGGCCTGGTTGGTCGGGTAAATCACCAGCACCGAGATCCACAGGCGCAGGAATCTGGGGCAAAAAAGGCAAATTTTGGGAAAATTCTCCAGCTGGGAGAAGGGGAAGAGGGGGTGGGGGGAGGGGGGGAGGGGATTGGGGAAAAAAACCGGGCGAAAAAAGGGGAAAAAATGGGGGAGAAAGGGAAAAAATCTTGGGGGAGGTGAACGTGAAGGTTGGGGGTTGAAATTCCCAAAAAATTCCCTAAAAATTCCTAAAATATCAAAAAAAGTTCCCAAAAAATCCCCAAAAAATTCCCTAAAAATGCCCAAAAAATTCCCTAAAAAATCGACCAAAAATTCCCTAAAAATCCCGCAAAAATTCAATTAAAAATTCCCTAAAAGTCCCAAAAAAATTCCTTAAAAATCAAAAAAAATTCCCTAAAAGTACCCCCAAAAATTCCCTAAAAAATCACCAAAAATTTCCTAAAAATCACCAAAAATTCCCAAAAAATCCCCCAAAAAATCCTTTAAAAATCGACCAAAAATTTCCTAAAAAATCCCCCAAAAAATTCCTAAAAATCACCCAAAAATTCCCTAAAAAAATTTACTAAAAATCCCCAAAAAATTCCCTAAAAAAATTCCTAAAAATCCCCAAAAAATTCCACAAAAATGCCCTAAAAATCACGAAAAAATTCCCTAAAAATCCCCAAAAAAATTCCTAAAAATCACCCAAAAATTCCCTAAAAAATTTACTAAAAATCCCCAAAAAATTCCCAAAAAAATGCCCTAAAAATCCCCTAAAAATTTTCCTAAAAATCACCCAAAAATTCCCTAAAAAAATTCCTAAAAATCCCCAAAAAATTCCACAAAAATGCCCTAAAAATCACCAAAAAAATTCCCTAAAAATCAAAAAAAAAAAAATCCCTAAAAATCACAAAAAAATTCCCTAAAAAATCCCCCAAAAATTTCCAAAAAATCACCAAAAAATTCCCTAAAAATCCCCCAAAAATTCCCTAAAAATCACCCAAAAATTCCCAAAAAATCCCCCATAAATTTCCTAAAAATCCCCCAAAAAATTCTAAAAATCCCCAAAAAATGCCTTAAAAATCCCCCAAAAATTTCCTAAAACTCCCAAAGAAATTCCCAAAAAATTCCCAAAAAATTCCCTAAAAATCCAAAATAAAATCCCCGAAAAAATGCCCTGAAAAATCACCAAAAAATTCCCAAAAAATCCCCCCAAAATTCCCAAAAAATTCCCTAAAAATGCCCAAAAAATTTTCTAAAAATCCCCCAAAAAATGCCCAAAAAAATCCCTAAAAATCCCAAAAAAATTCTCTAAAAATCTGCAAAAAAATTCCTAAAATTCCCCAAAAAATCCCCTAAAAAATCCCCCCAAAATTCCCTAAAAATCCCCAAAAAATCCCTAAAAAGATCCCTAAAAATCACCCAAAAATTCCCTAAAAATTTTCCTAAAAATCCCCAAAAAATTCCCCAAAAATGCCCTAAAAATCACGAAAAAATTCGTTAAAAATCACCAAAAAAAATCCCTAAAAATAAAAAAAAATCCCTAAAAATCACAAAAAAATTCCCTAAAAAATCCCCCCAAAATTCCCTAAAAATCACCAAAAAATTCCCAAAAAATCCCCCAAAAAATCCTTTAAAAATTGACAAAAAATTTCCTAAAAAATTCCCCAAAAATTCCATAAAAATCGCCAAAAACTCCCTAAAAATCCCCCAAAAAAATCCTAAAAATGGACCAAAAATTCCCTAAAAATCACCAAAAAAATTCCCAAAAAATCCCCCCAAAATTTCCTAAAATATCAAAGAAAATTCCCAAAAAATCCCCCAAAAAATCCCTAAAAATCCTCAAAAAATCCTAAAAAAGCGACCAAAAATTCCCTAAAAATACCCCAAAAATTTCCTAAAAATGCCAAAAAAATTCCCAAAAAAACCCCAAAAAAATTGCCAAAAAATCCCCCATAAATTTCCTAAAAATTGCCCAAAAATTTCCCTAAAAATTCCCTAAAAGTCCCCCAAAAAATCCCTAAAAATCTCAAAAAAAATCGCAAAAAATCCCCCAAAAATTCCCTAAAAATCTCGAAAAAATTCCCTACAAATCAAAACAAAATCACAAAAAAAATTCCCTAAAAATCCCCCAAAAATTCCTAAAAACGCCCCAAAAAAATCCCCAAAAATCCCCAAAAAATGCCCTAAAAATTCCCAAAAAATCCCTAAAAATCCCCAAAAAATGCCCTAAAAATTCCCAAAAAATTCCCAAAAAAATTCCCCAAAATTTCCCTAAAAATCCCCAAAAAGTTCTCTAAAAATCCCCCCCAAAAAATCCCTAAAAATCCCCAAATTTCAGCCCAAAAATCCCCAAATTTTGACCCAAAATGAAACTGACAGAAAATGGCGGGAAACTGACGGAAAATGGCGGGAAACTGACGGAAAATGGCGGGAAACTGACAGAAAATGGCGGGAAACTGACGGGAAATGGCGGGAAGCTGACAGAAAATGGCGGGAAATTGACAGAAAATTGCAGGAAACTGACAGAAAATGGTGGGAAACTGACGGGAAATGGCGGGAAACTGACAGAAAATGGCGGGAAATCGAAACAAATTGGTGGGAACGCGGCACAAAAAGGCGGGAAACCGACAGAAAACGGCGGGAAATCAAGAGAAAAAGGCGGGAAACGAAGAAAAAACGGCCGGAAAGTGGCAGAAAATGGCGGGGAAATGACAGAAAATGGCGGGAAACCGAGAGGAAACGGCGGGAAATCAAGAGAAAACGGCGGGAAACTCACAAACAATGGCGGGAAAATGACAGACAATGGCGAGAAATCGATAGGAATTGGCGGGAAACTCAAAAAAATTGGCGGGAAAATGACAGAAAATGGCGGGAAGCTCACAAAAACTGGCGGGAAACGGACAGGAAATGGCGGGAAACTCCCCCAAAATGGCGGGAAACTCCCCAAAAATGGCGGGCAAGGGCAGGAATTGGCGGGAAACTGACTAAAACTGGCGGGAAACTGACAGAGAATGGCGGGAAAGCGACAGGAAGTGGCGAGAAATCCAGAGAAAAAGGCGGGAAACTCCCAAAAAATGGCGGGAAACCGACAGAAAATGGCGGGAAACCAACAGGAAATGGCGGGAAATCAAGAGAAAAAGGCGGGAAACAAAGAAAAATAGCCGGAAACTCCCAGAAAATGGCGGGAAACCGACAAAAATTGGCGGGAAACTCACAAAAAACGGCGGGAAACTCCCCAAAAATGGCGGGAAACCAACAAAACATGGCGGGAAACTCACTAAAATTGGCGGGAAAATGACAGAAAATGGCGGGAAACTCCCCAAAACTGGCGGGAAACGGACAGAAAACGGCGGGAAACCCCCGGGAGTTGGCGGGAAAATGACAGAAAATGGCGGGAAACGGACAGGAAATGGCGGGAAACGGACAGGAAATGGCGGGAAACCGACAGGAAATGGCGGGAAGCTGACACAAAATGGCGGGAAACCGCCGGGAATTGGCGGGAAAAGGACAGGAAATGGCGGGAAACTCCCACAAAATGGTGGGGAAATGACAGAAAATTGCGGGAAACCGCCGGGAGTTGGCGGGAAAAGGACAGGAAATGGCGGGAAACCCCCGGGAGTAGGCGGGAAAAGGACAGAAAATGGCGGGAAACCGACAGGAGTTGGCGGGAAAAGGACAGAAAATGGCGGGAAACCGACAGGAAATGGCAGGAAAAGGACAGAAAATGGCGGGAAATTGACAAAAACTGGCGGGAAACGGACAGGAAATGGCGGGAAACTGACAAAAATTAGCTGGAAAAAGGACAGAAAATGGCGGGAAAATGACAGGAAATGGCGGGAAACGGACAGAAAATGGCGGGAAACCGCCGGGAGTTGGCGGGAAAAGGACAGAAAACGGCGGGAAACCGCCGGGAGTTGGCGGGAAAAGGACAGAAAATGGCGGGAAACCGACAGGAAATGGCGGGAAAAGGACAGAAAATGGCGGGAAACTCCCCAAAACTGGCGGGAAAAGGACAGAAAACGGCGGGAAACCCCCGGGAGTTGGCGGGAAAAGGACAGAAAACGGCGGGAAACTCCCGGGAGTTGGCGGGAAAAGGACAGAAAACGGCGGGAAACTCCCGGGAATTGGCGGGAAAAGGACAGAAAACGGCGGGAAACTCCCGGGAGTTGGCGGGAAAAGGACAGAAAACGGCGGGAAACTCCCGGGAATTGGCGGGAAAAGGACAGAAAACGGCGGGAAACCGCCGGGAGCTGGCGGGAAAAGGACAGAAAACGGCGGGAAACCCCCGGGAGTTGGCGGGAAAAGGACAGGAAATGGCGGGAAACTCCCCCAAAATGGCGGAAAACTCCCAAAAAAGGGCGGGAAAGGGCAGGAATTGGAGGGAAACTGAAAAAAATTGGCCGGAAAAGGACAGAAAATGGCGGGAAAATGACAGGAAATGGCGGGAAGCTGACAGAAAACGGCGGGAAACCGACAGGAAATGGCGGGAAAAGGACAGAAAACGGCGGGAAACCGACAGGAAATGGCGGGAAAAGGACAGGAAATGGCGGGAAACTCCCAAAAAATGGCGGGGAAGGGCAGGAAATGGCGGGAAACTGACAAAAATTAGCTGGAAAAGGACAGAAAATGGCGGGAAAATGACAGGAAATGGCGGGAAAAGGACAGGAAACGGCGGGAAGCCCCCGGGAGGGTTTCCGGGGGTGCCTCACCCGACGAGGGGCCCGAAGGCGTGTCCCACGTAGGCGTAGTCGCCGCCGGGGCGGGGCAGGGCCACGCCCAGCTCGGCGTAGCAGAGCGCGCCCAGGGCGGTGAGGGCGCCCGAGAGGCCCCAGACGAGCAGGGCGGGGCCCACGGCCCCCGCGTGCGCCAGGACGCCGCGCGGCGCCACGAAGATCCCCGAGCCGATGATGTTCCCTGGGGGGGGAGGGGGAGGGGAAACAGGGGGGGGTTGGGGAGAAAACGGGGAAAATTGGGGAAATTGGGGAAAAATGGGGGGTTTTTAGGGGGAAAATGGGGATTTTTAGGGGTTTTGGGGGGAAAATTGGGGTTTTTTAAGGTTTCTTTAGAGGAAATTGGGGAAAAATTGGGGATTTTGGGGGGTTTTGGGGGAATTTTTAAAGGGAAAATTGGGAAAAATTGGGATTTTTAGGACTTTTTGGGGGAAATTGGGGATTATTAGGGGAAATTGGGAAAAATTGGGGTTTTTAGGGGTTTTGGGGGGAAATTGGGGGAAATTGGGGAAAAATTGGGGATTTTTTAGGAGTTTTTGGGGGAAAATTGGGATTTTTAGGGGAAAAATGAGGATTTTTAGGGGTTTTGGGGGGAAATTAGGATTTTTAGGGAAAAATGGGAAAATAAGTGGTTTTTAGGGGAAAAAATGGGAAAAATTTGGATTTTTTTAGGGGTTTTTGAGGTAAAATTGGGGCTTTTTAGGGTTTTTTTAGGGAAATTGGGGAAAAATTGGAGATTTTTAAAGGGAAAATTGGGAAAATTGGGGAAAAATTGGGATTTTTAGGGGGAAAGTTGGGAAAAATGGGGATTTTTTTAGGGGGTTTGGGGGTAAATTGGGGAAAATTTGGGGTTTTTTAGGGGTTTTTGAGGGAAAATTGGGATTTTTAGGGAAAAATGGGAAAAATTTGGGGAAATTGGGGATTTTTAAAGGGAAAATTGGGGAAAATTGGGGAAAATTGGGGATTTTGGGGGGTTTTGGGGGGGAATATTGGGATTTTTAGGGGAAAAATGGGAAAATTTGGGGTTTTTTAGGGGGAAAATGGGAAAAATGGGGGTTTTTTAGGGAATAATTTGGATTTTTTAAGGGTTTTTGGGGGGAAATTGGGGAAAATTGGGGAAAAAATGGGAAAAATTGGGATTTTTAGGGGAAAATCGGGATTTTTAGGGAAAATTGGTATTTTTTGGGAAAAATTGGGATTTTTTAGGGAAAATTTTGGATTTTTAAGGGGTTTTTGGGGGGAAATTGGGGAAATTGGGGGAAAATTGGGATTTTTAGGGAAAAATTGGGATTTTAGGGAAAATTGGGAAAAATGGGATTTTTAGGGAAAAATTGGGATTTTTTTAGGGGAAAAAATGGGAAAAATTTGGGAAATTGGGGAAATTTGGGGATTTTTAAAGGGAAAAATGGGAAAAATGGGGATTTTTAGGGAAAAAATTGGATTTTTAAGGGGTTTTTGGGGGGAAATTGGGGAAATTGGGGGGAAATGGGGAAAATTGGGATTTTTAGGGGAAAAATGGGAAAAATGGAGTTTTTTTTAGGGAAAAATTTGGATTTTTTTAGAGAAAAAATTGGACATTAAGGGGTTTTTGTGGGGGAAATTGGGGGAAAATGGGAAAAATTGGGATTTTTAGGGAAAAATTGGATTTTTAAGGGGTTTTTGGGGGGAAATTGGGGGAAATTGGGGGAAAATGGGGAAAATTGGAAATTTTAGGGAAATTTGGGAAAAGTTGGGATTTTTTAGGGAAAAAATTGGATTTTAGGGGTTTTAGGGGGGAAAATTGGGGAAAAAATGGGAAAAATTGGGATTGTTAGGGAAAAATTGGGAAAAAATTGGGATTTTAGGGAAAAATTGGTATTTTTTAGGGAAAATTTTGGATTTTTTAAGGTTTTTGGGAGGGAAATTGGGGAAAAAATGGGAAAAATTGGGATTGTTAGGGAAAAATTGGGATTTTTTAGGGAAAAAATGGGAAAATTTGGGGGAAATAGGGAAAATTTGGGGGATTTTTAAAGGGAAAAAATGGGAAAAAATGGGGGTTTTTTAGGGAAAAATTGGATTTTTAAGGAGTTTTGAGGGGGAAATTGGGGAAAAATGGGGAAAATTGGGATTTTAGGGAAAATTGGGATTTTTTTTAGGGAAAAATTTGGATTTTTAAGGGGTTTTTTGGGGAAAATTGGGGGAAATTGGGGGAAAATTGGGATTTTTGGGGGAAAAATTTGGATTTTAGGGAGAAATGGGAAAATTGGGATTTTTTAGGGAAAAAATGGGAAAATTTGGGGGAAATAGGGGAAATTTGGGGATTTTTAAAGGGAAAATGGGGAAATTTGGGGAAATACGGGAAAAATTGGGATTTTTTAGGAAAAATTTGGATTTTTAAGGGGTTTCTGGGGGGGAAGTTGGGGGAAAGATGGGGAAAATGGTAAAAAATGGGATTTTTTAGGGGAAAAATGGGAAATTTGGGGGGAAATAGGGGAAATTTGGGGATTTTTAAGGGAAAAATGGGGAAATTGGGGGAATAGGGGGAAATGAGGAAATTTGGGGAAATTGGGGAAAATTGGGGATTTTTAAGGGAAAATTGGGGAAAATTCGTGATTTTTGGGGGTTTTGGGGGGGAATATTGGATTTTTAGGGGAAAACTGGGAAATTTTGGATTTTTAGGGAAAATGGGAAAATGGGGTTTTTTAGGAAAATTGGGATTTTTAAGGGGTTTTTGGGGGAGAAATTGGGGAAAATTGGGGAAATGGGAAAATTGGAATTTTTAGGGGAAAATTGGGATTTTTTAGGGGTTTTGGGGGGAAATTGGGGGAAAAATTGGGATTTTGTTAGGGAAAAATTTGGATTTTTTTAAGGGTTTTGGGGGAAAATTGGGGGAAAATTGGGGGATTTTAGGGGTTTTGGGGGAAATTGGGGAAAATTGGGGAAAAAATGGGAAAATTGGGATTTTTTAGGGGTTTTGGGGGGAAATTTGGGGGGAAATTGGGGAAAATTGGGATTTTTTTGGGGTTTTGGGGAAAATTGGGGTTTTTTAGGGTTTTTGGGGAAAAAATTGGGGATTTTTAGGGGGAAAATTGGGATTTTTTAGGGGTTTTGGGGGGAATTTGGAAAAATTGGGAATTTTTGGAGGTTTTGGGGGAGAAAATGGGAATTTTTAGGGGAAAAATGGGAAAAATTGGATTTTTTAGGGGTTTTGGGGGGAAAATTGGGAAATTTTGGAGGTTTTGAGGGAAAAAAAGGAATTTTTAAGGGAAATTGGGAAACTGGGAGGTTTTGGGGGAAATTGGGAAAAAATTGGGGATTTTGGGGGAAATGGGGAGGATTTTTGGGGAAATTTGGGAATTTTCAGGGGTTTTGAGGAGTTTTTGGGGAAAAATTGGAAATTTTAGGGGGTTTGGGGGGAAATTGAGAATTTTGGGGGAAAATTGGGAGGTTTTGGGGGTTTGGAGGTAAAATTGGGAATATTTTAGGGTTGGGAGAGGAGATTTTGGGGAAAAATGAGGAATTTTTGGGGTTTTCATTAAAAAATGTGAATTTTATGGATTTTGGGTGAATTTCAGGTGAATTTGGGGCAGTTTTGGGTGAATTTGGGGCAGTTTTGGGTGAATTTGGGTGAATTTGGGGCAGTTTGGGTGAATTTTGGGTGAATTTGGGTGAATTTCAGGTGATTTTGGGGCATTTTGGGTGAATTTGGGGCAGTTTGGGTGAATTTGGGGCAGTTTGGGTGAATTTGGGTGAATTTGGGCAGTTTGGGTGAATTTCAGGTGAATTTGGGGCAGTTTGGGTGAATTTGGGTGAATTTGGGGCAGTTTGGGTGAATTTCAGGTGAATTTGGGGCATTTTGGGTGAATTTGGGGCAGTTTGGGTGAATTTGGGTGAATTTGGGGCAGTTTTGGGTGAATTTGGGAGAATTTGGGGCATTTGGGTGAATTTCAGGTGAATTTGGGGCATTTTGGGTGAATTTCAGGTGAATTTGGGGCATTTTTGGGTGAATTTCAGGTGAATTTGGGGCAGTTTGGGTGAATTTGGGGCAGTTTTGGGTGAATTTGGGTGAATTGGGGCATTTTGGTTGAATTTGGGGATTTTTGGGGCATTTTGGGTGAATTTGGGGCAGTTTGGGTGAATTTCAGGTGAATTTGGGGCAGTTTGGGTGAATTTGGGTGAATTTGGGGCAGTTTGGGTGAATTTGGGTGAATTTGGGGCAGTTTTGGGTGAATTTGGGGAAGTTTTGGGTGAATTTAGGTAAATTTGGGGCTGTTTGGGTGAATTTGGGTGAATTTGGGTGAATTTGGGGCATTTTGGGTGAATTTCAGGTGAATTTGGGGCAGTTTGGGTGAATTTGGGGCAGTTTTGGGTGAATTTGGGTGAATTTGGGGCATTTTGGTTGAATTTGGGGATTTTTGGGCATTTTGGGTGAATTTGGGGCAGTTTGGGTGAATTTGGGTGAATATCAGGTGAATTTGGGTGAATTTGGGTGAATTTGGGGCAGTTTGGGTGAATTTGGGTGAATTTGGGGGAGTTTGGGTGAATTTGGGTGAATTTGGGGCAGTTTGGGTGAATTTGGGTGAATTTGGGGCAGTTTTGGGTGAATTTGGGGAAGTTTTGGGTGAATTTGGGTGAATTTGGGGCATTTTGGGTGAATTTGGGGCACTTTGGGTGAATTTGGGTGAATTTGGGGCAGTTTGGGTGAATTTGGGGCAGTTTGGGTGAATTTGGGGCAGTTTTGGGTGAATTTCAGGCGAATTTGGGGCAGTTTGGGTGAATTTGGGACATTTTGGGTGAATTTCAGGTGAATTTGGGGCATTTCAGGTGAATTTGGGGCATTTTGGGCAGTTCTGGTGAATTTGGGGCAGTTTGGGTGAATTTGGGGCACTTTGGGTGAATTTGGGTGAATTTGGGGCAGTTTTGGGTGAATTTGGGGCAGTTTGGGTGAATTTGGGGCAGTTTGGGTGAATTTGGGGCAGTTTGGGTGAATTTGGGTGAATTTGGGGCAGTTTTGGGTGAATTTGGGTGAATTTTGGGTGAATTTGGGTGAATTTGGGGCATTTTGGGTGAATTTGGGGCAGTTTGGGACAATTTCAGGTGAATTTGGGGCAGTTTTGGGTGAATTTGGGTGAATTTGGGGCAGTTTTGGGTGAATTTGGGTGAATTTGGGGCATTTCAGGTGAATTTGGGGCATTTTGGGTGAATTTGGGGCAATTTCGGGTGAATTTGGGGCAGTTTTGGGTGAATTTCAGGTGAATTTGGGGCAGTTTTGGGTGAATTTGGGGCAGTTTGGGTGAATTTGGGTGAATTTGGGGCAGTTTGGGTGAATTTGGGTGAATTTGGGGCAGTTTTGGGTGAATTTCAGGTGAATTTGGGGCATTTGGGTGAATTTGGGTGAATTTGGGGCAGTTTTGGGTGAATTTGGGGCAGTTTTGGGTGAATTTGGGTGAATTTGGGGCAGTTTTGGGTGAATTTGGGGCATTTTGGGTGAATTTGGGGCAGTTTGGGTGAATTTCAGGTGAATTTGGGGCATTTTGGGTGAATTTGGGGCAGTTTTGGGTGAATTTCAGGTGAATTTGGGGCAGTTTGGGTGAATTTCAGGTGAATTTGGGGCAGTTTGGGTGAATTTGGGGCAGTTTGGGTGAATTTGGGGCAGTTTGGGTGAATTTGGGTGAATTTGGGGCAGTTTGGGTGAATTTGGGTGAATTTGGGGCAGTTTTGGGTGAATTTGGGGCATTTGGGTGAATTTGGGGCATTTGGGTGAATTTCAGGTGAATTTAGGGCATTTTGGGTGAATTTGGGGCAGTTTTGGGGCATTTTGGGTGAATTTGGGGCAGTTTGGGTGAATTTCAGGTGAATTTGGGGCAGTTTGGGTGAATTTGGGGCAGTTTGGGTGAATTTGGGTGAATTTGGGCCATTTTGGGTGAATTTGGGTGAATTTGGGGCAGTTTTGAGTGAATTTGGGGCATTTTGGGTGAATTTGGGTGAATTTGGGTGAATTTGGGGCAGTTTGGGTGAGTTTGGGGCAGTTTTGGGTGAATTTGGGGCAGTTTTGGGGTGAATTTCAGGTGAATTTGGGGCATTTTGGGTGAATTTCAGGTGAATTTGGGGCAGTTTTGGGTGAATTTGGGTGAATTTGGGGCATTTGGGGTGAATTTGGGTGAATTTGTGGCAGTTTTGGGTGAATTTGGGGCACTTTGGGTGAATTTGGGGCAGTTTGGGTGAATTTCAGGTGAATTTGGGGCAGTTTGGGTGAATTTGGGTGAATATCAGGTGAATTTGGGTGAATTTGGGTGAATTTGGGGCAGTTTGGGTGAATTTGGGTGAATATCAGGTGAATTTGGGTGAATTTGGGTGAATTTGGGGCAGTTTGGGTGAATTTCAGGTGAATTTGGGGCAGTTTTGGGTGAATTTCAGGTGAATTTGGGGCAGTTTTGGGTGAATTTGGGTGAGTTTGGGTGAATTTCAGGTGACTTTGGGGTGAATTTGGGCGATTTTGGGATCTGGGAATTCCGGGAGGGATTTCAGGAGAACTCAGGGGGGGTTTTAGGACAACCCCGAGGGCCGAATTCCCGCGGGGATTTCCCCCCTGTTTTTTTGAGTTCAAAAACCCCAAAATCCTCTCAAAACCCCCCAAAATTTTTCACCCTCCCCAAACCCCGAGGCGAACCCTCCAACTTTTTGCTTTTTCACCCCAAAACCGCCTCGATTTTGGGGGAAAATCCCCAAATTCCTCACTGGGTGGGGGGAGGGGGGATCCCGAGGGACAACGCGTTGGCACCGAGGGGGGAGGGGATTAAAAAAACCGCGATTTTCCGGCCGATTTTTGAGGCGATTTCAGGCGATTTTGGGCAATTTGGGATTTCCGGGGAGGAGTTTTGAGGATTTTGGGGTTTTTTTTAAATTTTTGGGATTTTTTAGGGATTTGGGGAGGGGTCTCAGGACTCACCCACGATGATCCCGCAGGCGCTGAGGAGCCCGATCTCCTTCTTCAGGGCCACTCCTCCCTCCTCTTCCTCCTCCTTTCCCCCCTTTTTTTGGGGATTCCCGCGGGTTTTGGGGTCGGTCTCCATCGGGAATGCCGATTTTTGGGGCTGGAGGATTTTTTTGGGGTGAAAAAAGGGAAAATCGGGGGTTTAATAAAAGGGAAAGGGGATTTTTTATTTTATTTTTTTTTTTTAGGGGAGGGGGGGAGGAGGATGAGGAAGGAGAGCCGGGATCCTTGGGGGTGACCTTCGGCCTCGCCGGGGCTGGACTTTGCCAGCAGGAGGAGGAGGAGGAGGAGGAGGAGGAGGAGAGAGAGGAAAAAAAAAAAGGAGGGAGGGCTAAAAATAAAAATAAAAATAAAAATAAAAAACAACAAAACGACCCCAAAACGAGGCGAAATCGGCCCAAAAGTGGCAGAAAAGGGAGGGGAGAGGTGAGGAAAGTGACCAAAAGGGCTCAAAATGCACCAAAAATGAAACAAAATGGCTCAAAATGCCACAAAAGTGACACAAAAGAGCTCAAAATCAAACAAAATTGGCTCAAAATGGCTCAAAATGTCATAAAAATGGCACAAAAATGCTCAAAATGTCACAAAAATGGCACAAAATTGCTCAAAATCAAACAAAATTGGCTCAAAATGGCTCAAAATGCCACAAAAATGACACAAAATGGCTCAAAATCGAATAAAATTTGCTCAAAATGTCACAAAAGTGACATAAAATGGCAAAAAATGTCAGAAAAAGGGCACAAAAGAGCTCAAAATCAAAGAAAATTGGCTCAAAATTGGCACAAAAGTGACATAAAATGGCTCAAAATTGAATAAAATTTGCTCAAAATGCCACAAAAATGGCACAAAATGGCTCAAAATGCCCCAAAAATGGCACAAAATGGCTCAAAATTCAAACAAAATTGGCTCAAAATGGCTCAAAGTGTCAGAAAAATGGCACAAAATGGCTCAAAATCGAATAAAATTTGCTCAAAATGCCACAAAAATGGCACAAAATGGCTCAAAATCGAACAAAATTGGCTCAAAATGCCACAAAATTGGCTCAAATTGGCTCAAAATGTCAGAAAAATGATACAAAGGAGCTCAAAATCAAACAAAATTGGCTCAAAATGCCACAAAAATGGCATAAAATGGCTCAAAATGCCACAAAAATGACACAAAAGAGCTCAAAATCAAACAAAATTGGATCAAAATGCCACAAAAATGACATAAAATGGCTCAAAATCAAATAAAATTGGCTCAAAATGCCACAAAAATGACACAAAAGAGCTCAAAATCAAACAAAATTGGCTCAAAATGGCTCAAAATGCCACAAAAATGGCATAAAAGAGCTCAAAATTTAAACAAAAATGGCATAAAATGGAACAAAAGTGGCAAAAATGGCTCAAAATGCCACCAAAATGACACAAAAGAGCTCAAAATCAAACAAAACTGGCTCAAAATGGCTCAAAATGTCACAAAAATGGCATAAAATGGCTCAAAATCGAATAAAATTTGCTCAAATGGCTCAAAAGTGACATAAAATGGCTCAAAATGCCACAAAAATGGCATAAAATGGCTCAAAAACCCCCAAAATGACCCCAGATCGCCCAAATTAAATCAAAATCACCCCAAAAATGCCCAAATTTGGATCAAAATCTCCTAAAAGGGTCCCAAAAAGTGCCCCACGTGCCTCCTAAAAACCCCAAATCCTCCCGAAACCCCCAAATCTCCTCAGAAAAATAAAAAATTCCCTTATAAAATACCAAAATCTCCACATAAAACCCCAAAATTCCCTCATAAAACCCAAATATTCCCTCATAAAATATCAAAATCTCCTCATAAAACCCCAAAATTCCCTCATAAAACCCAAAATTCCCTCATAAAATATCAAAATCTCCTCATAAAACCCCAAAATCTCCTCATAAAATATCAAAATCTCCTCATAAAACTCCAAAATCTCATAAAACACAAAGTTCCCTCATAAAATATCAAAATCTCCTCATAGAACCCCAAAATTCCCTCATAAAATATCAAAATCTCCTCATAAAACCCCAAAATCTCCTCATAAAAACCCAAAATCTCCTCATAAAACCCCAAAATTCCCTCATAAAATATCAAAGTCTCCTCATAAAACTCCAAAATCTCCTCATAAAACCCAAAAATTCAATCATAAAACCCAAATATTCCCTCATAAAATATCAAAATCTCCTCATAAAACCCAAAATTCACTCACAAAATATCAAAATCTCCTCATAAAACCCAAAATTTCCTCATAAAATATCAAAATCTCCTCATAAAACCCAAAATTCCCTCATAAAATATCAAAGTCTTCTCATAAAATATCAAAATCTCCTCATAAAACCCAAAATTCACTCACAAAATATCAAAATCTCCTCATAAAACCCAAAAATTCCCTCATAAAACCCAAAATATCCTCATAAAATATCAAAATCTCCTCATAAAACCTCAAAATTCCCTCATAAAACCCAAAATTCCCTCACAAAATATCAAAATCTCCTCATAAAATATCAAAATCTCCTCATAAAACCCAAAATTCCCTCATAAAATATCAAAGTCTCCTCATAAAATCCTCCAAAAACCCCCAATTCTTTTCAGAAAAATTCCAAAATCGCCTCAGAAAAATTCCCCCAAATCCCCTCACGGAACCCCAAAATCTCCTCTTAAAACCCCAAAATTCCTTTATAGAACCCCAAAATCCCCCCCGACCCCCCAAAATCCCTCACAAAAACCCAGAATCTCCTCATAAAACCCCAACATCTCCTCAAAAAACCTCGAAATTCCCTCATGAAACCCCGAAATCCGTTCAAAAAACCCAAAAATCCCCCACAGGCTCCTGGACTCCTCCCAGATCCCCCCAAAACCCCTCGATTTCCCTCCCACACACCTTTCCATCCCAAATTCCCCCTCTTTTACCCAAATTCCCCCTTTTTTCACCCAAATTTCCCCCTTTTTACCCCAATTCCGCCCTTTTTACCCAAATTCCCCCTTTTTTTACTCAGATTTTCCCCTTTTTCCCTCAAAATTCCCCCACTCACCGCCTTCCCGCCATTTTCCCCTCAGCGTTGGCTCCACCCCCTCGCACGCGACGCCGTTTCCCGCCCTTCCTTCCCCCCCATATCCCTCAGCGCTGGCCACGCCCCCTCCATTCACCCCCACGCGAATTAAACCCCGCCCCTTAATTAGCCACGCCTCCGTTTTCCTAAAAAGGTAAAACCACGCCCACAATTCGAGCCGTGCCCTCTTATTGCCCATAAAGGCTTCAAACCACGCCCCTCGCTTACTCCCCCGCCCTCCTCGCTTTAAGCCACGCCCCCCGCTCCCCTCACGAGTGCCCCCCTCCCCCACCCCAATTAACGCCCCATTAATTGCTCCCCGTTCGCGTTAATAGCTCACTAATTAACTACCCCGGCCGTGATTAGCGGGTTATTAATTAACTCCTCGCGGCCTGGTGGCGCGAGTCTTAAAGGGGCCGCGGCCGCTTTTAATTAACCCCTTGTGCTGATTGATGCCTCGACCGGCCGGTTTGGGGCTAATTAAGGCTCGCCGTAATTAATAACCCAATTAGTGGCAGTTTAATAACCCTTAGCGTATAAACTAATCAACAAATTACATGCTAATTAACCCCCTCCGCACGCTAATTACCGCTAATTAGCATATTAATTAGCTCCTCCCCCTTTCCGCGCAGCGCCCCCCAACGCTCGCTCGGGCGCATTTCCTGCTCAATTATTTTATTAGCGTACTAATTATTTTAATTAAGCATGGCTCGTTAATGAGAGATCAGCGAAAAACGGCGGCGGCGCCTTTAAGACTAAACCCCGCCCCCGCGCCTTCTGATTGGTCAGGTCCGCCTTAGCACCGCCCCTCGTCACCGATTGGCTGAAGATTAAATTCACTTCCGCCCTTTCGAGCGTCGCTATTGGTTATCACCTTTTAACCACGCCTGTTCCGCTGCAATAACCGTTTTTATTGGGTAACTGCCATCAAACCACGCCCCCAGCCTATCGCCTTTAGCCGCGGCTTTGCCGCTTCCTCGGGCTGCCATTGGCTGCCGCTCTTCCCGCCTCCCGCCGCTCCGCTGTTTCTACTGGCTGCAACCCTTTTTGGCCCGCCTTTCTTTAATCCCATTGGACAGCGCGGCGCTACAACCCAGCGTTTCTATTCGTTATCACACCTGTCAGTCAGTAAACATCGCATTTGATTGGTGAACGTCGTGTTGACCCGCCCACGAAGCCTCAGGGCGCTCTCCCATTGGCCGCCCCCTCACGGCCCCTCACGGCGCGGGCGGGCGGCCATGGCGGCCATGGCGGCGGCTGCCGGAGGAGCCGCGGCCGGAACCGGGGCGGGCCCGGGGGGTCCCGGAGGAACCGGAGACCCTTCCCCGCCTTACGGCAACGGCCTGGGGGCGGCGGCGGGGCCGGAGGAGGCGGCGCTGGGCGAAGGGGGGAGCCGGGGCCGGGGCGGGAGCGGCCGCGGAGGGGCCGGGGGAGGGTCGGGAGGGGCGGCGGGGGGAAGCGGGGCCGGGGCCGGAGCCGCCGCCGCCGCCGCCGCCGCCGCCGCCGCCGCCGCCGCCTCAACGCCGGGGCCGCCTCACGAAGCCGCGGGCGAGGAGCTGGAGGAGGAAGCGGGGCTGGGGGAAGGGGAGGCGGGAGAAGCCGCCATTGAGGACCCGGTGAGTGGGGGGGGAACGGGCGGGGGAGGGCGGGAAAAAAAGGGCGGGAAAGTGTGAGGGGAGGAAGGGGAAAAGGGGAATTTGAGGGGAAAAAAGTGGAAATTTGAGGGGAATGGGGAAAAATCGGAAATTGAGGGGTAAAATGGGGGGATTTGAGGGGAAAAGTGGGGATAAAAGTGGGAATTTGAGGGAAAAATGGGGGGATCAGAGGGATAAAAGGGAGGAAATTGTGAGGGGAGGAAGGGGAAAAGGGGAATGAAAAGGGGGTAAAAATTGGAATTTGAGGGGATAAAAGTGGAAATTTGAGGGGAATGGGGAAAAGTGGGAATTTGAGGGGTAAAATGGGGGGATTTGAGGGGAAAAGTGGGAATTTGAGGGGATAAAAGTGGGAATTTGAAGGGAAAATGGGGGGAGGATCTGAGGGATAAAAGGGAGGAAAGTGTGAGGGGAGGAAGGGGGAAAGGGGAATTTGAGGGGAAAAAAGTGGGAATTTGGGGGGAAAAAAGTGGAAATTTGAGGGGATAAAAGTGGAAATTTGAGGGGAATGGAGAAAAATGGGAATTTGAGGGGAAAAATGGGGGAATTTGAGGGGAAAAGTGGGAATTTGAGGGGAATGGGGAAAAAATGGGAATTTGAGGGGTAAAATGGGGGGATTTGAGGGGATAAAAGTGGGAATTTGAGGGAAAAGGGGGAAAAAAGGGGAATTTCAGGGGTAAACTTGGGGATTTGAGTGTTAAAAGTGAAATTTGAGTGAATAAAAGTGGGAATTTGAAGGATAAAAGTGGAAATTTGAGGGGTAAAAGTGTGAATTTAGGAATAAAAGTGGGAATTTGAGGGAATAAAAGGGAATTTGAGGGAATAAAAGTGGGAATTTGAGGGAATAAAAGGAAATTTGAGGGATAAAAGTGGGAATTTAGGAATAAAAGTGGGATTTTGAGGGCTGAAAGTGAAATTTCAGGGAATAAAAGGGAATTTGAGGGATAAAAGTGGGAATTTGAGGAATTTTGGAGGTTATATTTTGGTTTTTAGGTGGATTTTGGGATTTTTTGGGGTGGTTTAGGTGGATTTTGGGGCTTTTCTTTGGGTTTTTAGGCAAAATTTGGCTTTTTTGGGGTGGTTTAGGTGGATTTTGGGGGTTCAGGTGGAATTTTGGAGGCTTTATTTTGTTTTTTAGGTGGGTTTTGGGATTTTTTGGGGTGGTTTAGGTGGATTTTGGGGCTTTTCTTTGGGTTTTTAAATAAATTTGGGGGTTTTTGGGGTGGTTTTAGGGTTTTAGCTTGAGTTCTGGAGGTTTTGTTTTGGTTTTTAGGCAAATTTTGGGGTTTTTTTGAGGGTTTTAGGTGAATTTTGGGGTTTTTTGAGGGTTTTAGGTGAATTTTGGGTTTTTTTGGGGTGGTTTAGGTGGATTTTGGGGGTTTTAGATGGATTTTTGGAGGTTTTATTTTGGTTTTTAGGTGGATTTGGGGTTTTTGGGGGGTTCCTGGTTGGATTTTTGGGATTCCCGAGTAGATTTTGGGGAATTTTTTTGCTTTTTTGGTGTTCCTGGGTGGATTTTTTTGGTGTTTTTTTTGCTTTTTGGGCGTTCCTGGCTGGATTTTTTCCATTTTTTTTTTCAATTTGGGATTTTTTGCCTTTCCCAGTGCGATTTTGGGGGTAATTTTGGATTTTTTGGGGTTTTTTGGTGTTCCTGGGTGGATTATTTTTTTAGTTTTTTGTGGTTTTTTGGTGGTTTTTTTGCTTTTTGGGCGTTCCTGGCTGGATTTTTTCCGTTTTTTTTTTCAATTTTGTATTTTTTTCCTTTCCCAGTGCGATTTTGGGGGTAAATTTGGGATTTTTGGGGTTTTTCTCCCCCCCAGGAGCTGGAGGCCATCAAGGCCCGGGTGCGGGAGATGGAGGAGGAGGCCGAGAAGCTGAAGGAGCTGCAGAACGAGGTGGAGAAACAGATGAACATGAGCCCCCCCCCGGGCAATGGTGAGAGCCCCAAAACCCCCAAGATTCACCCCAAAAATCGCCCCAAAGCATTCACCCCGAATTCAGCCCAAAATCCCCCCAAATTCAGCCCAAAAATGGCCCAAATTCAGCCCCAAATCCCCCAAATTCAGCCCAAAATGGCCCAAATTCACCCCAAAACATCCAGAATTTATCCAAAAATGGCCCAAATTCACCCAAAATCTCCCAAATTCACCCCAAAATGGCCAAAATTCACCCAAAATGGCCAAAATTTGCCCCAAAATCCCCTAAATTGACCCAGAATGTCTCAAATTCACCCCAAAATGGCCCAAATTGACCCAAAAATCTCCCAAATTCACCCCAAAACACTCATAATTTATCCTAAAATTCCACAAATTGACCCAAAATGGCCCAAATTCACCCAAAATGGCCCAAATTCACCCAAAATCTCCCAAATTCACCCCAAACCACCCAGAATTTATCCAAAAATGGCCAAAATTCACCCAAAGTGGTCCAAATTCACCCCAAAATGGCCCAAATTCACCCAAAATCCCCCAAATTCACCCCAAAATGGCCCAAATTCACCCCAAAACACCCAGAATTTATCCAAAAATGGCCAAAATTCACCCAAAATGGCCCAAATTCACCCAAAATCCCCCAAATTCACCCCAAAATCCCCCAAATTCACCCAAAATGGCCCAAATTCACCCAAAATGGCCCAAATTCACCCAAAATGGCCCAAATTCACCCCAAAAGCCCCCAAATTCGCCCCAAAATCCCCCCAAAATGGCCCAAATTCACCCCAAAACACCCAGAATTTATCCAAAAATGGCCAAAACTGACCCAAAATCCCCCCAAATTCACCCCAAAATCCCCCAAATTGACCCAGAATGTCCCAAATTCAGCCCAAAAATGGCCCAAATTCAGCCCAAAAATGGCCCAAATTCACTCCAAAATGGCCCTAATTTAGCCAAAAATCCCCAAATTCACCCCAAAATGGCCCCAATTCACCCCAAAACACCCAGAATTTATCCAAAAATGGCACAAATTGACCCAAAATGGCCCAAATTCACCCAAAATCCCCCAAATTCACCCAAAAATCTCCCAAATTCACCCCAAAACACCCAGAATTTATTCCAAAATGGCCCAAATTGACCTGAAATGGCCCAAATTCACCCAAAATGGCTCAATTTCACCCCAAAATGGGCCAAATTGACCCAAAAATCCCCAAATTCACCCCAAAATGGCCCAAATTCACCCCAAAACACCCAGAATTTATCCAAAAATGGCCCAAATTGACCCAAAATCTCCCAAATTCACCCCAAAATGGCCCAAATTCAGCCAAAATCCCCCAAATTCAGCCAAAATCCCCCAAATTCACCCCAAAAATGGCCTAAAATGGCCCAAATTCAGCCCAAAGTGGCCCAAATTCACCCAAAATGGCCCCAATTCACCCCAAAACACCCAGAATTTATCCAAAAATGGCACAAATTGACCCAAAGTGGCCCAAATTCACCCAAAATCCCCCAAATTCACCCCAAAATGGCCCAAATTGACCCAAAATGGCCCAAATTCACCTAAAATGGCCCAAATTCAGCCCAAAATGGCCCAAATTCACCCAAAATCTCCCAAATTCACCCCAAAATCCCCCAAATTCACCCCAAAATCCCCCAAATTCACCCAAAATGGTCCAAATTCACCCCAAAATGGCCCAAATTGACCCAAAATGGTCCAAATTCACCCCAAAATTCCCAATTTCCCCAAAATCCCCGGAATCCTCCCCAAAACCCCAAGACAAAAACCCCAAATATTCCCAAAAACTCCCCAAAAATCCCTCAAAAACCACCCAAAAATTCCCATAAAACCCCCAAATTCCCCCCAAACCCCCCAATTTTCCCAAAATCCCCGGAATTCACCCCAATTTTTGGTGTTTTGCAGCCGGCCCGGTGATCATGTCCCTGGAGGAGAAGATGGAGGCCGACGCTCGCTCCATCTACGTGGGCAATGTAAAAACCCCAAAACCCCCCAAATTCACCCCAAAATTCAACCCAAAATTCACCCCAAAATTTATCCCAAAATTGCCCCAAAATCACCCCAAAATTCGACCCAAAAACCCCCAAAATTCACCCCAAAATTCAACCCGAAATCCCCCAAATTCACCTCAAAATTCACCCCAAAATTCACCCCAAAATTCACCCCAAAATTCATCTCAAAATTGCCCAAATTCACCCCAAAATTCAACCCAAATTCACCCCAAAATTCACCCGAAATTCAACCCAAAATTCACCCTTAAATTCACCCCAAAATTCAACCCAAATTCACCCCAAAATCCCCAAAATTCACCCCAAAATCCCCCCAAATTCACCCCAAAATTCATCTCAAAATTCACCCCAAAATCCCCCAAAATTTACCCAAAATTCATGCCAAAATCCCCCAAAATTCATCCCAAAATTCATACCAAAATCCCCCAAATTCACCCCAAAATTCATCCCAAAATTCATCCAAAAATCCCCCAAAATTCACCCATACATCCCCCAAAATTCACCCCAAAATCCCCCAAAATTCACCCCAAAATTCATCCAAATATCCCACAAAATCACCCCAAAATTCACCCCAAAATCCCCCAAATTCGCCCCAAAATCCCCCAAAATTGCTCAAAAATTCACCCCAAAATCCCCCAAAATTGCCCCAGAATTTGACCCAAAATCCCCCAAAATTTGACCCAAAATCATCCCAAAATTGATCTCAAAATTCATCCAAAAATTCTCCAAATTCACCCAAAATTCACCCCAAAATCCCCAAATTCACCCCAAAATTCACCCCAAAATCCCCCAAATTCACCCCAAAATTCACCCCAAAATCCCCCAAATTCATCCCAAAATTCATCTCAAAATTCATCCAAAAATTCTCCAAATTCACCCTAAAATCCCCCAAATTCACCCTAAAATCCCCAAAGTTCACCCCAAAATTCACCCAAAAAATTACCCCAAAATCCCCCAAAATTACCCCAAAATCCCCCAAAATTCACCCCAAAATCCCCCAAAATTCACCCTAAAATCCTCCAAATTCACCCCAAAATTCACCCTAAAATCCTCCAAATTCACCCTAAAATTCACCCCAAAATTCTCCAAAATTCACCCCAAAAGTCAACCCAAAATCCCCCAAATTCACCCCAAAATTCACCCAAAATTGCCCCAAAAGTCACCCAAATATCCCGCAAAATTCATCTCAAAATTTACCCCAAATTCACCCCAAAATTCGCCCCAAAATCCCCCCCCAAAATTCACCCAAAAATTCACCCCAAAATTCAACCCAAAATTCATCCCAAAATTCCTCAAATTCACCCCAAAATTCACCCAAAAATTCATCTCAAAATTTACCCCAAAATCCCCCAAAATTTGCCCCAAAATTCACCTCAAAATCCTCCAAATTCACCCCCAAATTCACCCCAAAATCCCCCAAATTCACCCCAAAATTCACCTCAAAATTCCCCTCAAAATTCACCCCAAATTCACCCAAAATTCACCCAAAAATTCACCCCAAAATCCCCCAAATTCACCCCAGAATTCACCCAAAATTCTCCAAATTCACCCCAAAATCCTCCAAATTCACCCCAAAATTTATCCCAAAATTAACCCCAAAATCCCCCAAAATTGCTCAAAAATTCATCCAAGAATCTCCCCAATTTCACCCCAAAATTCATCTCAAAAGTCACCCCAAAATCCCCCAAATTCACCCCAAAATTCGCCCCAAAATTCCCCAGAATTGCCCCAAAATTCACCCCAAAATTCATTTCAAAAATGCCCAAATTCACCCCAAAATTTCCCAAAATCCCCCAAAATTCACCCCAAAATTCAACCTAAAATCCCCCAAATTTATTCCAAAATTCACCCCAAAATTCACCCCAAAATCCCCAAAATTCACCCCAAAATTCACCCCAAAATCCCCTAAATTCACCCCAAAATTTACCCCAAAATTTACCCAAAATTGCCCCAGAATTTGACCCAAATTCACCCCAAAATTCACCCCAAAATCCCCCAAATTCACCCCAAAATTCGCCCCAAAATCCCCAAAATTCGAGGATGGAAAATGGCGAAAAATCAAAAAAAAATACCAAAAAAACCCCAAAAAAATTCCTAAAAAATCCCAAAAAATTCCTAAAAAATCCCAAAAAATTCCTAAAAATTCCCCCAAAATTCCCAAAGGTTCCTGAAGAATTCCCGAGGTTTTGGGACTCCCTAAATTTGGGGTTTTTGGGGTTTTTTGGGCATTTTTGAGGTGGATTTTGGGGCCACGGCCGAGGATCCCGGAGGGGCATTGCCGCGGCTGGGAGGGGAAATTTGGGAATTTTGGGGGAAAATTGGGAATTTTGGAGGGAAAAAGGAGAAATTGGGGGAAAATTTGGGGATTTGGGGAAAAATTGGGAATTTTAGGGAAAAATTTGAGAATTTTAGGGAAATATTTGGGAATTTTCGAGGGAAAAATGGGGAATTTGGAGGAGGGAAAATGGCGGAAAATCATCAAAAAATGCCAAAAAAACCCTCAAAAAAATTCCAAAAAATTCCTAAAAATTCCCCCAAAATTCCCAAAGGTTCCTGAAGAATTCCCGAGGTTTTGGGACTCCCTAAATTTGGGGTTTTTGGGGTTTTTTGGGCATTTTTGAGGTGGATTTTGGGGCCGCGGCCGAGGAGCCGGAGGGGCATTGCCGCGGCTGGGAGGGAAAATTTGGGGATTTTGGGGGAAAATTGGGAATTTTGGAGGGAAAAAGGAGAAATTGGGGGGAAAATGGGGATTTGGGGAAAAATTGGGAATTTTAGAGGGAAAAATTTGGGAATTTTAGGGAAAAATTTGGGAATTTTAGAGGGGAAAATGCGGAATTTTGAGGAGGGAAAATGGCGGAAAATCGTCCAAAAATGCCAAAAAAAACAAAAAAAAAAAATCCTAAAAAATTCCAAAAAATTCCCTAAAAATTCCCAAAGGTTCCTGAAGAATTCCCGAGGTTTTGGGACTCCCTAAATTTGGGGTTTTTGGGGTTTTTTGGGAATTTTTGAGGCGGAATTTTGGGGCCACGGCCGAGGAGCCGGGGGGGCATTGCCGCGGCTGGGAGGGGAAATTTGGGAATTTTGGGGGATTTTGGAGGGAAAATTGGGAATTTTGGAAGGAAAAAAGGAGAAATTGGGGGAAATTTTGGGGATTTGGGGAAAAATTGGGAATTTTCGAGGGGAAAATGGGGAATTTTAGGGAAAAATTGGGGAATTTTCGAGGGGAAAATGGGGAATTTTGAGGAGGGAAAATGGCGGAAAATCGTCAAAAAATGCCAAAAAAACCCTCAAAAAAAATTCCAAAAAATTCCTAAAAATTCCCCCAAAATTCCCAAAGGTTCCTGAAGAATTCCCGAGGTTTTGGGACTCCCTAAATTTGGGATTTTTGGGGTTTTTTTGGGCATTTTTGAGGTGGATTTTGGGGCCACGGCCGAGGAGCCGGGGGGGCATTGCCGCAGCTGGGAGGGAAAATTTGGGAATTTTGGGGGAAAATTGGGAATTTTGGAGGGGAAAAAAGAGAAATTGGGGGAAAATTTGGGGATTTGGGGGAAAATTGGAATTTTTGAGGGGAAAATGGGGAATTTTAGGGAAAAATTTGGGAATTTTCGAGGGAAAATGGCGGAAAATCGTCAAAAAAATCCAAAAAAACCCTCAAAAAAAAAATTCCAAAAAATCCCTAAAAATTCCCCCAAAATTCCCAAAGGTTCCTGAAGAATTCCCGAGGTTTTGGGACTCCCTAATTTTGGGTTTTTTTGGGGTTTTTCAGGTGGATTACGGGGCCACGGCCGAGGAGCTGGAGGCGCATTTCC
>NW_026776002.1:28087-78100 GCF_027477595.1 Haemorhous mexicanus
ATTTTCCCCATTTTTCTGCCAATTTTTGGGCTGATTTTGAGCCAATTTTCCCCATTTTTATACCAATTTTTGGGCAGATTTTCCCCATTTTTATACCAATTTTTGAGCCGATTTTCCCCATTTTTATACCAATTTTTGAGCCGATTTTCCCCATTTTTTTCCCCATTTTTGAGCCGATTTTCCCCCATTTTTATGCCAATTTTTGAGCCGATTTTGAGCCAATTTTCCCCATTTTTATACCAATTTTTGAGCCAATTTTCCCCATTTTTCTGCCAATTTTTGAGCCGAATTTCCCCCATTTTTCTGCCAATTTTTGGGCCAATTTTCCCCATTTTTCCCCATTTTTTTCCCCATTTTTGGGCCGATTTTCCCCATTTTTGGGCCGATTTTTTTGCCGTTTCCTGCCTTATTTCTGGCCTATTTTCGGGTCGATTCCCTGCTGGTTTTGGGCTGAATTTGGCTGATTTTGGCTTTTTTTCCCCCCCAGCTTTGCCTACATCGAGTTCTCGGACAAGGAGTCGGTGCGGACCTCCATGGCTCTGGACGAGTCGCTCTTCAGAGGGAGGCAGATCAAGGTCACAACCCCCAAATTCCCCCAAATTCCCCAAATTCCCCCAAATTCCCTGAGTTTCCCCTTCTTTTCCTGGTTTTCCCCCATTTTTCCTGATTTTTTCTGAATTTTTTCGGATTTTTCCCCATTTTTTTCTGATTTTCCCCCCATTTTTTCCCCATTTTTTTCATAATTTTTCCCCAAATTTTTTCTCATTTTTTCCTGATTTTCTCCTCATTTTATTCTTTATTTTCCCCAATATTTTTCTAATTTTTCCTCATTTTATTCTTTATTTTCCCAATTTTTTTCTGATTTTTCCCCCTTTTTTCCCCATTTTTTCCTAATTTTTCCCCAATTATTTTCTCATTTTTTCCTGATTTTTTCCCCATTTTATTCTTTATTTCCCCCATTTTTTCTGATTTTTCCCCATTTTATTCTTTATTTTACCCATTTTTTTTCTGATTTTCTCCCATTTTTTCTGATTTTTCCCCTTTTTTTTCTAATTTTTCCCTTTTTTCTGATTTTTCCCCATTTTTCCCCATTTTTTCCCCAATTTTTTTCTGATTTTTTCCTGATTTTCCCCCATTTTATTCCTTATTTTCCCCAATTTTTCCTGATTTTTCCCCGTTTTATTCTGATTTTTCCCCATTTTATTCTTTCTTTTCCCCATTTTTTCTGATTTTTCCCCATTTTTTTCTGATTTTTTCCCCCATTTTCCCCCATTATTTTCTGATTTTTTTCCCCCAATTTTTCCCTGATTTTTCCCCATTTTATTCTTTATTTTCCCCATTTTTTTCTTCCTGATTTTTCCCCATTCTTCCTGATTTTCCCCATTTTTTCCTGATTCTTTCCCATTTTATTCTGATTTTCCCCCCATTTTTTTCCTAATTTTTCCACAAATTTTTTCTCATTTTTTCCTGATTTTCTCCTCATTTTATTCTTTATTTTCCCCAATATTTTTCTAATTTTTCCTCATTTTATTCTTTTTTTCCCAATTTTTTTCTGATTTTTCCCCATTTTATTCTGATTTTCCCCCATTTCCCCCATTTTTTTTCTGATTTTTTCCCTGATTTTTCCCCATTTTATTCTTTATTTTACCCATTTTTTCTGATTTTCCCCCATTTTTTCTGATTTTCCCCCTTTTTTTTATGATTTTTCCCCATTTTATTCTGATTTTCCCCCATTTTTCCCAAATTTTTCCCCAATTTTTTCTCATTTTTTCCTGATTTTCCCCCATTTTATTCTTTATTTTCCCAATTTTTTCTGATTTTTCCCCATTTTTTTCTGATTTTCCCCCATTTTCCCCCATTTTTTTTCTGATTTTTTTCCCTGTTTTTTCTCCATTTTATTCTTTATTTTGCCCATTTTTTCTGATTTTCCCCCTTTTTTTTCCGATTTTTTCCCCTTTTTTTATGATTTTTTTCCCCTTTTTTTTTTATTTTGCCCCCATTTTTTCCCCATTTTTTCCCCAATTTTTTTCTGATTTTTTCCTGATTTTTCCCCAATTTATTCCTTATTTCCCCAATTTTCCTGATTTTTTCCCATTTTTTCCTGATTTTTCCAATTTTATTCTTTATTTCCCCCATTTTTCCTAATTTTTCCCCTTTTTTCTGATTTCCCCCCAATTTTTTTCTGACTTTTTCCCCAATTTTTCCAATTTTTTCTGATTTTCCCCCATTTTTCCTAATTTTTCCCCATTTTTTTCTAATTTTCCCTTTTTTCTGATTTTTTCTCCATTTTTCCCTGGTTTTTCCCCATTTTCTTCTTTATTTTCCCTGTTTTTTCCCCATTTTTTCCTGATTTTTCCCCATTTTTCTCTTCTTGATTTTCCCCCTTTTTTTGCAATTTTTTTTCTGATTTTTTCCCTCATTTTCCCCCTTTTTTTCCTGATTTCCCCCCATTTTATTCTTTATTTTCCCCATTTTTAAGTGATCTTTCCCCATTTTTCCACCCAATGATTTCCCATTTTTCCTGATTTTTTTCCTGATTTTTTTCTTGACTTTTTCCCCATTTTTCCCCATTTTTTTGATTTTTCCCCCATTTTTTCCCCATTTTTTCCTAGTTTTTCCCCAATTTTTTTCTCTTTTTTTTTCTGATTTTCTCCTCATTTTATTCTTTATTTCCCCAATATTTTTCTAATTTTTCCCCATTTTTTTCTATATTTCCCCAATTTTTTCCCCATTTTTTCCCCCATTTCCCCCCATTTTTGCCCCATTTTTTCTGATCCTTCCCCATTTTTCCCCATATTTCCCCTTTTTTCCCCCATTTTCCCCCCATTTTTTCCCATTTTTATTTCCTCCAATTTTCCCCATTTCCCCCCCTTTTTCCCCCATTTTTCCCCCTTTTTTCTCTTTATTTCCCCCATTTTTTCTCCATTTTTCCCCCATTTCCCCCATTTTTTCTTTATTTTCCCCATTTCCCCCCATTTTCCCCATTTTTCCCTATTTTTTCCCCATTTTCTCCCTTTTTTTCCCCATTTTTCCCCCATTTTTCCCATTTTCCCCATTTTTTTCTTTATTTCCCCCATTTTTCCCCCAAATTTCCCCATTTCCCCCCCATTTTTTCCCTTTTTTCCCTTTTTTCCCCATTTTCCCCCATTTTTTCCCCCATTTTTGCCCAATTTTTTCTGATCTTTCCCCATTTTTTTGCACTCCGTTTTCCCCCATTCTTTCCCCATTTTTCCTCCATATTTTTCTTTATTTCCCCCATTTTTTCCCCATTTTCTTCTGATTTTTTCCCCATTTTTAAATTTTTTCCCCATTTTCCCCCATTTTTCTCCCCATTTTCCTCCCCCAATTTTTTCCCCATTCTCCCCCCATTTTTTTCCCATTTTCCCCCCATTTTTTCCACATTTTTTCCACCCCATTTTTCTCCATTTTCCTCTAACTTTTTCCCCATTTTTACCTGATTTTCCCCCTTTTTCTTCTTTATTTTCCCCAATTTTTCCCCATTTTCCCCCATTTTTTCCCTTTTTTCCCCCATTTTTTCCCCAAATTTTCCCATTTTCCCCCCATTTTTTTCCCTTTTTCCCCCCATTTTTTCCCCAAATTTCCCATTTCCCCCCCTTTTTTTTCTTTATTTTTCGCCCATTTTCCCCCATTTTTTCCCATTTTTTCTGATCTTTCCCCCTTTTTCCCCCCCAATTTTTCCCCATTTTTTCCCCATTTTTTTCTTTATTTTCCCCCCATTTTTCCCCCATTTTTCCCCATTTTTTCCCCATTTTTTTCTTTATTTTTTGCCCATTTTTTTCTTTTTTCCCCCCTTTTTTCCCCCAATTTTTCCCCATTTTTTTCCTCATTTTTCCCCATTTTCCCCCTCATTTTTTCCCCATTTTCCCCATTTCCCCTCCATTTTTTCTCCATTTTCCCCCCATTTTTCTCTTTATTTTCCCCATTTTCCCCCCAATTTTTTCCCCATTTTCCCCCATTTTTGCCCCATTTTTTCTGATCTTTCCCCATTTTTCCACCCCACTTCCCCCCATTTTTCCCCCCATTTTTTCCCCTTTTTTTCCCATTTTTCCCCATTTTCCCCCATTTTTTCCCCTTTTTTCCCCCATTTTTTCCCCATTTTTTTCTGATCTTTCCCCATTTTTTCCACCCCATTTTCCCCCCATTTTCCCCCATTTTTCCCCATTTTCCCCCATTTTCCCCCATTTTTCCCCCATTTTTCCCCATTTTTTCCCCATTTTCCCCCCCATTTTTCCCCCATTTTTCCCCATTTTTCCCATTTTTTCCCCATTTTTTTATTTCCCCCATTTTTCCCCCATTTTTTTCTGATCTTTCCCCATTTTTTTCTTTATTTTTTCCCCATTTTTTTCTTTTTTCCCCCTTTTTCCCCCCCATTTTTTCCCCATTTTTCTGATCTTTCCCCATTTTTTCCTCCCATTTTCCCCCATTTTTTCCCCAATTTTTCCCCATTTTTCCCCATTTTTTCCTTTATTTTTTCCCCATTTTTTCTTTATTTTCCCCATTTTTCCCCCATTTTCCCCATTTTTCCCCCATTTTCCCCCATTTTTTCCCCATTTTTTTCTATATTTTTTCCCCATTTTTTCTTTTTTCCCCTTTTCCCCCAATTTTTCCCATTTTTTCTTTTTTCCCCAATTTTCCCCCCATTTTTCCCCATTTTCCCCCCAAATTTTCCCATTTTCCCCCCATTTTTTTCTTTATTTTCCCCATTTTCCCCCCCATTTTTTCCCAGTTTTTTCCCATTTTTCCCCCTTTTTCCCCCATTTTTTCCCCCCATTTTTCCCCATTTTTTCTTATTTTTTCCCCATTTTTCTTTTTTCCCCCTTTTTTCTCCCAATTTTTCCCCATTTTTTCCCCATTTTTCCCCCTTTTTTCCCCCATTTTTCCCCCATTTTTTTCTTTATTTTCCCCCCCAATTTTTCCCCATTTTCCCCCAATTTTTCCCCATTTTTTCCCCATTTTTTTCTTTATTTTTTCCCCATTTTTTCTTTTTTTTCCCCTTTTTTCCCCCAACTTTTCCCCATTTTTTTCCTCATTTTCCCCCCATTTTCCCCCCATTTTTTACCCATTTTCCCCCATTTTCCCCCCATTTTTTCCCCATTTTTTCTGATCTTTCCCCATTTTTTCCACCCCACTTTTCCCCATTTTCCCCCCAATTTTCCCCAATTTTTTCCCCATTTCCCCCCTTTTTTTCCCCATTTTTTCCCCATTTTTTTCTTTATTTCCCCCATTTTCCCCCCATTTTTTCCCCCTTTTTTTCCCCCATTTTCCCCCCATTTTTCCCCATTTTTCCCCATTTTTTCTGATCTTTCCCCATTTTTTCCACCCCATTTTTCCCCCATTTTCCCCCATTTTTTCCCCATTTTCCCCCATTTTTTCCCCATTCTCCCCCCATTTTTTCCCCATTTTTTTCTGATCTTTCCCCATTTTTCCACCCCATTTTTCCACCCCATTTTTCCCCATTTTCCCCCATTTTTTCCCCAAATTTTCCCCAAATTTTCACCAATTTTCCCCAAATTTTCACCAATTTTCCCCAAATTTTCACCAATTTTCCCCTTTTTTCCCAAAATCTCCCTTTTTCTCCCAAAAGGTGATCCCCAACCCCACCAACTTTATTTAACCCTTTCCTTTCCCCAAATTTTCCCCATTTTTTCACCGATTTTCCCCAAATTTTCCCCAATTTTCCCCAAATTTTCCCCAATTTTTCCCCAAATTTTCACCAAATTTCCCCTTTTTTCCCAAAATCTCCCTTTTTCTCCCCAAATCCTGACCCCCAACCCCACCAACTTTATTTAACCCTTTCCTTTCCCCAAATTTTCCCCATTTTCCCTCCGATTTTCCCCAAATTTTCACCAATTTTTCCCCAAATTTTCACCATTTTTCCCCAAATTTTCACCAATTTTCCCCTTTTTTCCCAAAATCTCCCTTTTTCTCCCCAAAACCTGACCCCCAACCCCACCAACTTTATTTAACCCTTTCCTTTCCTTCCCTTTTCCTTCATATTTTTGTCATTTTCCCACCGATTTCCCCCAAATTTTCACCAATTTTCCCCAAATTTTCACCATTTTTCCCCAAATTTTCACCATTTTTCCCCTTTTTTCCCAAAATCTCCCTTTTTCTCCCCAAAACCTGACCCCCAACCCCACCAACTTTATTTAACCCTTTCATTTCCTTCCCTTTTTTGTCATTTTCCCTCCGATTTTCCCCATTTTCCCACCGATTTTCCCCAAATTTTCACCGATTTTCCCCAAATTTTCCCCTTTTCTCCCCAAATCTCCCCCTTTTTGCCCAAAATCTCCCTTTTTTCCCCCAAAAGGTGATCCCCAAGAGGACGAACTTTATTTAACCCTTTCCTTTCCATCCCTTTTCCACATTTTCCCACCGATTTTCCCCAAATTTTCACCGATTTTCCCCAAATTTTCACCAATTTTCACCAAATTTTCCCCTTTTTTCCCAAAATCTCCCTTTTTCTCCCCAAAAGGTGATCCCTAAGAGGACGAACTTTATTTAACCCTTTCATTTCCATCCCTTTTCCTCATTTTCCCACCAATTTTCGCCATTTTCCCACCGATTTTCCCCAAATTTTCACCATTTTTCCCCAAATTTCCCCCTTTTCTCCCCGAATCTCCCCCTTTTTGCCCAAAATCTCCCTTTTTCTCCCCAAAACCTGACCCCCAACCCCACCAACTTTATTTAACCCTTTCCTTTCCCCAAATTTTCACCAATTTTCCCCAAATTTTCCCCATTTTTCCCCAAATTTTCACCAATTTTCCCCAAATTTTCACCATTTTTCCCCAAATTTTCCCCAATTTTCCCCTTTTTTCCCAAAATCTCCCTTTTTCTCCCCAAATCCTGACCCCCAACCCCACCAACTTTATTTAACCCTTTCCTTTCCCCAAATTTTCCCCATTTTCCCTCCGATTTTCCCCAAATTTTCACCAATTTTCCCCAAATTTTCACCAATTTTCCCCAAATTTTCCCCAATTTTCCCCTTTTTTCCCAAAATCTCCCTTTTTCTCCCCAAATCCTGACCCCCAACCCCACCAACTTTATTTAACACTTTCCTTTCCCCAAATTTTCCCCATTTTCCCTCCGATTTTCCCCAAATTTTCACCAATTTTTCCCCAAATTTTCACCATTTTTCCCCAAATTTTCACCAATTTTCCCCAAATTTTCACCAATTTTTCCCCAAATTTTCACCAAATTTCCCCTTTTTTCCCAAAATCTCCCTTTTTCTCCCCAAAACCTGACCCCCAACCCCACCAACTTTATTTAACCCTTTCCTTTCCCCAAATTTTCCCCATTTTCCCTCCGATTTTCCCCAAATTTTCACCAATTTTCCCCAAATTTTCACCAATTTTCCCCAAATTTTCTCCAAATTTCCCCTTTTTTCCCAAAATCTCCCTTTTTCCCCCCAAATCCTGACCCCCAACCCCACCAACTTTATTTAACCCTTTCCTTTCCCCAAATTTTCCCCAAATTTACACCAATTTTCCCCAAATTTTCACCATTTTTCCCCAAATTTTCACCATTTTTCCCCAAATTTTCCCCAAATTTTCCCCTTTTCTCCCCAAATTTCCCCTTTTTTCCCAAAATCTCCCTTTTTCTCCCCAAAACCTGACCCCCAACCCCACCAACTTTATTTAACCCTTTCCTTTCCCCAAATTTTCCCCAAATTTTCACCAATTTTTCTCAAATTTTCACCAATTTTCCCCAAATTTTCACCATTTTTCCCCAAATTTTCACCAATTTTCCCCAAATTTTCACCAATTTCCCCCTTTTTTCCCAAAATCTCCCTTTTTTCTCCCCAAATCCTGACCCCCCAACCCCACCAACTTTATTTAACCCTTTCCTTTCCCAAATTTTCCCCAAATTTCCACCGATTTTCCCCAAATTTTCACCAATTTTCCCCAAATTTTCATCAATTTTTCCCCAAATTTTCCCCAAATTTTCCCCTTTTTTCCCAAAATCTCCCTTTTTCTCCCCAAATCCTGACCCCCAACCCCACCAACTTTATTTAACCCTTTCATTTCCTTCCCTTTTTTGTCATTTTCCCTCCGATTTTCCCCATTTTTCCACCGATTTTCCCCAAATTTTCACCGATTTTCCCCAAATTTCCCCCTTTTCTCCCCAAATCTCCCCCTTTTTTCCCAAAATCTCCCTTTTTCTCCCCAAAAGGTGATCCCCAAGAGGACGAACCGCCCCGGGATCAGCAGCACCGACCGCGGCTTCCCCCGGGGGCGCTTCCGGGGGCGGGGGGGGGGCTACGGCTCCGCCCGCTCCCGCTTCTACAGCGGCTACGCCCGGCCCCGGGCACGGGGATACAGGTCAGATTTGGGCTGAAATCCCAGGATTTTGGGGCTTTTAAAGATTTGGGGTGGTTTCTGTGGAATTTGGGGTTTTTTAAAGCGATTTTGGGGCGTTTTCGGGGCCGTTTTTAGAGGCGGTTTCGCGTCTCGCGGTCGGTTTTTGGTGCTACTCAGGTGAGTTTTTTGGGGTGAATTCCCAGGATTTTGGGGCTTTTTAGGTTTTGAGATTTTTGGAAACGGATTTGAGTTGATTTCTGTGGAATTTGGGATTTTTTGAACCAATTTTGGGGCAGTTTTGGGACCATTTTTGAGGCGTTTTTCCCATTTTTTGCGCGTTTTTTCGAGTTTCTCAGGTGAGATTTTGACCTTTTTCAGGTGAGTTTTTTGGGGTGAATTCCCAGGATTTTGGGTCTTTTTAAGATTTGAGATTATTGGGAAGGGGTTTGGGGTGATTTCTGTGGAATTTGGGGTTTTTTGAACCAATTTTGGGGCGGTTTTGGGACCATTTTTTGAGGCGTTTTTCCCATTTCCCGCGTAACTTTTCGAGTTTCTCAGGTGAGTTTTTGACCTTTTCCAGGTGAGTTTTTTGGGGTGAATTCCTGAGATTTTGGGTCATCTTTTTTTAAGATTTGAGATTATTGGGAAGGGGTTTGGGGTGATTTCTGTGGAATTTGGGGTTTTTTGAACCAATTTTGGGGCAGTTTTGGGACCATTTTTTGAGGCGCTTTTCCCATTTTTTGCGTGATTTTCGAGTTTCTCAGGTGAGTTTTTGACCTTTTCCAGGTGAGTTTTTTGGGATGAAATTTCAGGATTTTGGGTCTTTTTAGGATTTGAGTTTTTTGGGAAGGGATTTGGGGTGATTTATCTGGAATTTGGGATTTTTTGAACCAATTTTGTGGCAGTTTTGGGACCATTTTTGAGGCGTTTTTCCCATTTTCCGCGCGACTTTTCGAGTTTCTCAGGTGAGTTTTTGACCTTTTCCAGGTGAGTTTTTTGGGGTGAATTCCTGAGATTTTGGGTCTTTTTAATATTTGAGATTATTGGGAAGGGATTTGGGGTGATTTCTGTGGAATTTGGCGTTTTTGAACCAATTTTGGGGCGGTTTTGGGACCATTTTTTGAGGCGCTTTTCCCATTTTCCGCGTAACTTTTCGAGTTTCTCAGGTGAGTTTTTGACCTTTTCCAGGTGAGTTTTTTGGGGTGAATTCCTGAGATTTTGGGGCTTTTTAAGATTTGAGATTATTGGGAAGGGGTTTGGGGTGATTTCTGTGGAATTTGGGGTTTTTTGAACCAATTTTGGGGCGTTTTTGGGACCATTTTTTGAGGCGTTTTTGCCTTTCTCAGGTGAGTTTCGGCGTCTCCAGGTGAATTTTTGGGGTGAAATTTTCAATTTTCTGCCAATTTTGGGGTTCTCAATTCAATTTTGGGGCGATATTCCCAATTTTTCCAGCGAATTTTGGGATATTTTGGGTTCTCCCTCCAATTTTGGGGTAAATTTTCACCTTTTCCCATCAATAATTTCAATTTTTTATTCCGATTTTGGGTTCATTTTGGGGGATTTTGGGACATTTCGGGGTAAAAATTCCAATTTTCCCTTCAAATCCGGGATATTTCGGAAACCCCGCTGAAATTTTGGGGATTTTGGGACATTTTGGGGCAAAATTTCCATTTTTTCATCCAATTTCGGGGTTTTCACTCCAATTTTGGGGCAAAATTTCCATTTTTTCATCCAATTTCGGGTTTTCACCCCAATTTTGGGGCAAAAATTCCATTTTTTCATCCAATTTTGGGCTTCCCGTTGAAATTTAGGCGATTTTGGGTTGATTTTGGGCTGAAATTTCCAATTTTTCCATCCATTTTTCGGGTTTTTGGGGACTTTTAATTTGTGAATTTTCATTTTTGCCCAAAATTCTGATTTTTTTCTCCCTTTTTTTTTGTTTGTTTTCTTCCACAGGGGCCGATCCAGAGCCACCTCCTGGTACTCCCCGTATTAAAAACCCCCAAATTTCCCCTTTTTCCCCCCAAAAAAAAAACCAAAAAAAAAATCCCTCAAATTCGGGGTGGGGGGAGGGGCCCGCCTGCCCCTCCCCCACCCCATAAAAAACCCCAAATTTCTCTTTTTTCCCCCCAAAAAAAAACAACAACAAAAAAAAAAAATTCCCAGTTTGTTTTTTGCAGGTGGAGCCCGGAGCCGGAAGAAAGGGGGGGGGAGGGGAAAAAAAAAAAAAAGAAAATTTAAAAAAAAAAAAAATTAAAAAAAAAATTTTTGGGGGAATTTTGGGGAATTTCCGGGGGTGGGGGAGGGGCTGGAAGTGGAGGAGAGGGGGAGGGGGAGAGGAAGAAAAAAAAAAATTAAAAAAAAAATAAAATTTTGGGGTCTTTAGAGGGGGGAAAGGGTAAAAAAAAAATAAAAATAAAAAAAATTGAAATAAAAGTTGTCGGGTTTTAATTTTTAAATTTTTTTTCCTGAATTTTGAGGATTTTTCCCCAAAATTTTCTGGTTTTTTTTAATTTAGATTTCAGGTTTTTATCCCAAATTTTCCACAATTTTCTGAGATTTCGGCTTTGAATTCTGATCCAAAAAATCCCAAATCTGGCCCAAAATTTTTCTCCTAAAATTTTGCTTTTTTGGCCCAAAATTCTCTTTTTTTTTGGCTTTTTCCAGTCTTAAATATGAAAAGATTTTGGGGGGAAAAATGGCTAAAAAATTGAAAAATAAAAAAATCCCCCAAAAATTTAAAAAGAAACACAAAAAAAAATTGTAAAAAATTTTTTAAAAATCAGCAAAAAATCACAAAAAATGACCCAAAAAATCACTGAAAAATCAAAAAAAAAAATCACAGAAAAATCACTAAAAAAATCACTGAAAAATCCTCAAAAAATCCCCAAAAAAATCCAAAAGAATCAAAGAAAAATCACAAAAGAATTGGGGAAAAATCACCAAAAAATCCTCAAAAAATCCCCCAAAAATCAGAGAAAAATCACTAAAAATTACCAAAAAAACACTAAAAAAATCCCCAAAAAATCACTAAAAAATCCCAAAAAATCTTCCAAAAAAAACCCTAAAAAAACACCAAAAAATCACTAAAAAATAAAAAAAATTTACAGAAAAATCACCAAAAAATCCCCAAAAAATCACCAAAAAATCACTGAAAAATCCCAAAAAAACCTCAAAAAATTCCCAAAAAAAATCACAAAAAATTCCCGCAAAAATCCCCAAGAAATCACCAAGAAATCCACAAAAATCACCAAAAAATACAAAAAAACCCTGAAAAATCACTAAAAAATCCTCAAAAAATCCTCAAAAATCCCAAAATATCTTCAAAAAAACACTAAAAAATCATTAAAAAATCAAAAAAAAAACTTCAAAAAATCCACAAAAAAATCCCCAAAAAACCCTCCAAAAATCCCCAAAAAAATCACAAAAAATTCCCGCAAAAATCCCCAAAAAATCCTAAAAAATCCCAAAAAAATCACCAAAAAATACAAAAAAAACCTGAAAAATCACTAAAAAATCCCCAAAAAATCCTGAAAAAAATCTCCAAAAAAATCCCAAAAAATCACTAAAAAATCCCCAAAAATCACCAAAAAATCCTCAAAAAATCCCAAAACATTTTCAAAAAATCAATGAAAAGTCACCAAAAAAATCACTAAAAAATCACTAAAAAATCACCCAAAAAAATCACTAAAAAAATCACAAAAAAATAAAAAAAAAAATCACCGAAAAATCCCCAAAAAATCCCCAAAAAATCATTTCAAAAATCAAAAAAAATCACAGAACAATCACAAAATAATTGGGAAAAATCACCAAAAAATCTTTAAAAAATCCCAAAAAATCCTCAAAAAATCACCAAAAAATCCCCAAAAAATCCTCTAAAATTCCCAAAAAATCCCCAAAAGATACCAAAAAATCCTCAAAAAATCCCCAAAAAATCTTCAAAAAATCCTCAAAAAATCACCAAAAAATCACTGAAAAATAAAAAAAAAATCACAGAAAAATCACCAAAAAATCACCAAAAAGCACTAAAAAAATCTCCAAAAAATCACTAAAAAATCCCCATAAAATCACTAAAAAATTCCCAAAAAATCACTGAAAAATTCCCAAAAAAACCCCAAAAAATCACTAAAAATTCCCAAAAAATCACAGAAAAATAACTAAAAATTCCCCAAAAAATCACTGAAAAATCAAAAAAAATCACCAAAAAATCTTCAAAAAATCCCAAAAAATCCCCAAAAAATCACTAAAAAATCACCAAAAAATCTTCAAAAAATCCCAAAAAATCACCAAAAAATCACTAAAAAATCACCAAAAAATCACTAAAAAATTCCCAAAAAAATCCCAAAAAATCACTAAAAATTCCCCAAAAAATCACTAAAAAATCAAAAAAAAATCACCAAAAAATCACTAAAAAATCACCAAAAAATCTTCAAAAAATCCCAAAAATCACCAAAAAATCCCAAAAAATCCCCCAAAAAATCCCCAAAAAATCACTAAAAATCCCCAAAAAATCACAAAAAAATCCCAAAAAATCCCCAAAAAATCACTAAAAATTCCCACAAAAATCCCCAAAAAATTCCCCAAAAAATCCCAAAAAATCCCCAAAAAATCCCCAAAAAAATCCCAAAAAAATCCCCAAAAAATCAATAAAAAATCCCCAAAAAATCCCCACTAATTCCCCGAAAAAACCACAAAAAATCACCAAAAATTCACTTTTTTTTCTCTTTATTTCACCAAAAACTCCCAATTTTTCCCCTCACTCCCCCGCAGAGGTCCTGCAGCTCTCTGCCGTTCCCCAGGGCCCCTCCCCCCAGCCCTTCTCCCCGCCGTGGCAGACCCTGACGGTGCCCCCGAGTTCGCGTCCCTCGGAGCCGCCTGGCACCAATCGTCCCCAAATCAGCACCCAAAAATCACCCAAAAATCACCCAAAAATCACCCAAAAATTCACCCAAAAATCACAGAAAAATCACTAAAAAATCACCCAAAAATCACCAAAAATTCACCAAAAAATCACAGAAAAATCACTAAAAAATCACAGAAAATCACCAAAAAATCACTAAAAAATCCTCAAAAATTCACCAAAAAATCACTAAAAAATCCCCAAAAAATCACAGAAAAATAAAAAAAAATCCACAAAAAATTCTCAAAAAATCCTCAAAAAAATCACTAAAAATTCCCCAAAAAATCTTTTAAAAATCCTCAAAAAATCCTCAAAAAATCACTGAAAAATCACTAAAAAAATCACTAAAAAATCCCAAAAAAATCATTAAAAAATCCAAAAAAATCTTCAAAAAATTCACAAAAAATCCCCAAAAAATCCCCAAAAAAAAATCCTAAAAAATCCACAAAAAATCACTAAAAAATCTCTGAAAAATCACCAAAAAATCCTCAAAAAATCCCCAAAACATCACCAAAAAATCACTAAAAAATCCACAAAAAATCACTAAAAAATCTCCGTAAAATCACCAAAAAATCCTCAAAAATTCTTGAAAAATCCCCAAAAAATCACCAAAAAATCCCAAAAAATCACTAAAAAATCCCCAAAAAAACCCCAAAAAAATCACTAAAAAATCCCCCAAAAAATCCCCAAAAAATCCCAAATAATCCCCCAAAAAACCACAAAAAGTCACCAAAAATTCCACATTTATTTTCACTTTATTTCCCCAATTTTTGACATTTTCCCCTCACTCCCCGTAGAGGTCCTGCAGCTCTCTGCCGTTCCCCAGGGCCCCTCCCCCCAGCCCTTCTCCCCGCCGTGGCAGACCCTGACGGTGCCCCCGGAGTTCGCGTCCCTCGGAGCCGCCTGGCACCAATCGTCCCAAATCAGCACCCAAAAATCACCCAAAAATCACCAAAAATCACAGAAAAATCACTAAAAAATCACCCAAAAATCACCAAAAAATCACACAAAAATCACCAAAAAATCACTAAAAAATCACCAAAAATTCACCAAAAAATCACTGAAAAATCAAATAAAATCACGGAAAAATCACTAAAAAAATCACCAAAAAATCACTAAAAAATCCCCATAAAATCACTAAAAAATTCCCAAAAAATCACCGAAAATCACTTAAAAAATCCCCAAAAAATCACTGAAAAATCACAGAAAAATCCCAAAAAATCACTAAAAAATCACCAAAAAATCACTAAAAAATCCCCAAAATATCTTCAAAAAATCGCTAAAAAATCTCCAAAAAATCACAGAAAAATCACTGAAAAATCCCCAAAAAATCATTAAAAAATCCCAAAATATCACCAAAAAATCACTAAAAAATCCACAAAAAATCACTAAAAAATCTCCGAAAAATCACCAAAAATCCTCAAAAAATTCTTGAAAAATCCCAAAAAAATCACCCTAAAAAATCCCAAAAAATCACCAAAAATCCCAAAAAATTACTAAAAATCCCAAAAAAATCCCCCAAAAATCCAAAAAAAATCCCCAAAAAATCCCAAAAAATCACTAAAAAATCCCCTAAAATCCCAAAAATCCCCAAAAAAATCACTAAAAAATCCCCAAAAAAATCCCAAAAAATCACTAAAAAATCCCCTAAAAATCACAAAAAAATCCCAAAAAATCCCAAAAAATCACTAAAAAATCCTCAAAAAATTCACTAAAAATCCCCAAAAAATCCCAAATAATCCCCGAAAAAACCACAAAAAATCACCAAAAATTCACTTTTTTTTCACTTTATTTCACCAAAAACTCCCAATTTTTCCCCTCACTCCCCGTAGAGGTCCTGCAGCTCTCTGACGTTATCCACGGACACCTCCCTCCAGCCTTTCTCCCCGACGTGGAAGACCCTGACGGTGCCCCCGGAGTAGGCGTCCCTCCTGGCCGCCTGGTAGATGGCGCGCCGGGCCAGCTCGCAGGCCACGCCCTCCGAGGCCGTGGCCCCGCCCAGCCCCCGGTCCAGCACCCCGTAGGCGTAGGAGGAGCCCGAGCCCACGGCGAAGGCGGCGCCCGCCACGCGCTGCCCCTCGCTGTCCACGTAGTACAGGCCTGCCGGAGAGAACCCGCATGTGGCTACCGAGTTTGGGGGTGTGGCTAGTGAATTTAGGGGCGTGGCTACCGAGTTTGGGGGGTTAGAAGTGGGTTTGAGGGCATTTGGAGGGATTTTGGGGTGTGGCTACCAAATTTAGGCATGTGGCTACCAAGTTTGGGGATGTGGCTACCAAGTTTGGGGGTGTGGCTAGTGACTTTAGAGGTGTGGCTACCAAGTTTAGGGGGATAGAAGCTGGTTTGAGGGCATTTGGAGTGATTTTGAAAGTGTGGCTACCAGATTTGGGCATGTGGCTACCAAGCTTGGATATGTGGCTACCGAGTTTGGGGGGCTGGCTATCGAGTTTAGGGGGTTAGAAATGGGTTTGAGGGCATTTGGAGTGATTTTGAGAGTGTGGCTACCAAGTTTGAGGGTGTGGCTACCAAGTTTGGGCATGTGGCTAGTGAGTTTGGAGGGCTGGCTACCAAGTTTGGGGGGTTAGAAGCTGGTTTGAGGGCATTTGGAGTGATTCTGGAGGTGTGGCTACCAAGTTTGAGGATGTGGCTACCAAGTTTGAGGGTGTGGCTACCAAGTTTGGGGGTCTGGCTATCGAGTTTGGGGGGTTAGAAATGGGTTTGAGGGCATTTGGAGTGATTTTGGGGGTGTGGCTACCAAATATGGGAATGTGGCTACCAGGTTTGGACGCGTGGCTAGTGAATTTGGGGGTGTGGCTACCGAGTTTGGGGGGCTGGCTATCGAGTTTGGGGGGTTAGAAATGGGTTTGAGGGCATTTGGAGTGATTTTTGAGGTGTGGCTACCAAATTTGGGGATGTGGCTAGTGAATTTAGGGCGTGGCTACCAAGTTTAGAGGTGTGGCTACCAAGTTTAGGGGGTTAGAAATGGGTCTGAGGGCATTTGGAGTGATTCTGGAGGTGTGGCTACCAAGTTTGAGGGTGTGGCTACCAAGTTTGGGCATGTGGCTAGTGAATTTAGGGGCGTGGCTAGTGAGTTTAGAGGGCTGGCTATCGAGTTTAGGGGGTTAGAAATGGGTTTGAGGGCATTTGGAGTGATTTTGGAGGTGTGGCTACCAAGTTTGGATGTGTGGCTAGTGAATTTAGGGGCGTGGCTACCAAGTTTAGAGGTGTGGCTACCAAGTTTAGGGGGCTAGAAATGGGTTTGAGGGCATTTGGAGTGATTCTGGAGGTGTGGCTACCAAGTTTGAGGGTGTGGCTACCAAGTTTGGGCATGTGGCTAGTGAATTTAGGGGCGTGGCTACCAAGTTTGGGGGGCTGGCTATCGAGTTTACCAGGTTAGAAGTCGGTTTGAGGGCATTAGGAGTGATTTTTGAGGTGTGGCTACCAAATTTGGGCATGTGGCTAGTGAATTTAGGGGCGTGGCTACCAAGTTTAGAGGGCTGGCTATCGATTTCGGGGGATTAGAAGCGGGTTTGAGGACATTTGGAGTGATTTTGAGAGTGTGGCTACCAAATTTGGGGGTGTGGCTACCAAGTTTGGGGGTGTGGCTACCAAGTTTGGGGGTGTGGCTATCGAATTCAGGGGGTCAGAAATGGGTTTGAGGGCATTTGGAGGGATTTTGGGGGTGTGGCTACCAAATCTGGGCATGTGGCTACCAAGTTTGGGCATGTGGCTAGTGAGTTTGGAGGGCTGGCTACCAAGTTTAGGGGGTTAGAATTGGGTTTCAGGGCATTTGGAGTGATTTTGAGGGTGTGGCTACTAAATTTAGAGATGTGGCTACCAAGTTTGAGGGTGTGGCTACCAAGTTTGGGGATGTGGCTACCAAGTTTGGGGGTGTGGCTAGTGAGTTTAGAGGTGTGGCTACCAAGTTTGGGGGGTTAGAAGTGGGTTTGAGGGCATTTGGAGGGATTTTGGAGGTGTGGCTACCAAATTTGGGGGTGTGGCTACCAAGCTTGGGGCTGTGGCTAGTGAGTTTGGAGGGCTGGCTATCGAGTTTAGGGGGTTAGAAATGGGTTTGAGGGCATTTGGAGGGATTTGAGGGTGTGGCTACCAATTCGGGTGTGGCCGGGCTGGCTACCAAGTTCAGGAGGTTAGAAGTGGGTTTGAGGGTGGCATTTGGAGTGAATTTGGAGGTGTGGCTACCAAATTTGGGGGTGTGGCTACCAAGTTTGGGCTGTGGCTAGTGAGTTTGGAGGGCTGGCTACCAAGTTTAGGGTTTGGAGGTGTGGCTACCAATTTGGGATGTGGCTAGTGAATTTTCAAGTTTAGGGGGTTAGAAATGGGTTTGAGGGCATTTGGAGTGATTTTGGAGGTGTGGCTACCAAATTTGGGGATGTGGCTAGTGAATTTAGGGGCGTGGCTACCGAGTTTAGAGGGCTGGCTCCCAAGTTTGGGGGGTTAGAAGTGGGTTTGAGGGCATTTAGAGGGATTTTGGAGGTGTGGCTACCAGATTTGGGGGTGTGGCTACCAAGTTTGGGGCTGTGGCTAGTGAGTTTGGAGGGCTGGCTACCGAGTTTGGGGGGTTAGAAGTGGGTTTGAGGGCATTTAGAGTGATTCTGGAGGTGTGGCTACCAAGTTTGAGGGTGTGGCTACCAAGTTTGGGCATGTAACCAGTGAATTTAGGGGTGTGGCTACCAAATTTAGGGATATGGCTACCAAGTTTGGGCAGTTAGAAGTCGGTTTGAGGGTATTCGGAGTGAATTTCAGGGTGTGGCTACCAAATTTGGTGATGTGGCTACCAAATGTAAAAGTGTATTTAGGTAGTTTGGGACATGGGGAATAAATCTGGGATGGTTTCACGTGAATTTGGGGCTTTTAAATGGGAATTTTAGGGTGTGGCTACCAAATTTGGGGATGTGGCTACCAAATGTAAAAACGTATTTAGTACCTTTAGGCCATGGGGAATAAATCTGGGATGGTTTCAGGTGAATTTGAGGCTTTTAAATGGGAATTTTAGGGTGTGGCTACCAAATTTGGTGATGTGGCTACCAAATGTAAAAATGTAATTAGATAGTTTGGGACATGGGGAATAAATCTGGGATGGTTCCAGGTGAATTTGGGGCTTTTAAATGGGAATTTTAGGGTGTGGCTACCAAATCTGGTGATGTGGCTACCAAATCTAAAAGTGTATTTAGATAGTTTGGGACATGGGGAGTAAATCTGGGGACATTTCAAGTGAATTTGGGGCTTTTAAATGGGAATTTTAGGCTGTGGCTACCAAATTTGGGGATGTGGCTACCAAATGTAAAAACGCATTTAGAACCTTTAGGCCATGGGGAATAAATTTGGGATGGTTCCAGGTGATTTTGAGGCTTTTAAAGGCGAATTTTGGGCTGTGGCTACCAAATCTGGTGATGTGGCTACCAAATCTAAAAGTGTATTTAGATAGTTTGGGACATGGGGAATAAATCTGGGGACATTTCAAGTGAATTTGGGGCTTCTAAATGGGAATTTTAGGCTGTGGCTACCAAATTTGGGGATGTGGCTACCAAATCTAGAAGTGTATTTAGGTAGTTTGGGACATGGGGAATAAATCTGGGGACATTTCAAGTGAATTTGGGGCTTCTAAATGGGAATTTTAGGGTGTGGCTACCAAATTTGGGGATGTGGCTACCAAGTCTGAAAACATATTTAGTACCTTTAGGCCATGGGGAATAAATCTGGGATGGTTTCAGGTGAATTTGAGGCTTTTAAATGGGAATTTTGGGCTGTGGCTACCAAATTCTCAATGTGGCTACCAAGTATTTAGCAACTTTAAGCCATGGGGAACAAATTTACGTTAATTTTAGGTGACATTGGAGCATTTCCATGGGAATTTGAGCCCATTTAGGGCCAAATTTGAGGCGTGGCTACCAAATTCTCAATGTGGCTAGTGCGTTTTTCGCCTCCCAGTGCGTCCCAGTGCGTCCCAGTTTGCCCCAGTACCTGGCCCGCGCTTGTCCCAGCCGCACACCATGGTGCCCAGGCTCAGCCCCATGCCTTTGTACTGGTAGACGAGGTTGGCTAGTAACTTGGAGGCGGCGGCTACCGAGACGGGCTCCTTGTTGCGCAGCTCCTGCACGCGGCACTGGCGCGCCACCAGGCGCTGCCAGAGGCTGCACCTTTAGGCCATGGGGAATAAATCTGGGATGGTTCCAGGTGATTTTGGGGCTTTTAAATGGGAATTTTAGGGTGTGGCTACCAAATTTGGTGATGTGGCTACCAAATCTAAAAGTGTATTTAGATAGTTTGGGACATGGGGAATGCATCTGGGAAGGTTTCAGGTGATTTTGAGGCTTTTAAAGGCGAATTTTGGGCTGTGGCTACCAAATCTGGTGATGTGGCTACCAAATCTAAAAGTGCATTTAGATAGTTTGGGACATGGGGAATAAATCTGGGGACATTTCCAGTGAATTTGGGGCTTCTAAATGGGAATTTTAGGGTGTGGCTACCAAATTTGGTGATGTGGCTACCAAATCTAAAACTGTTTTTAGATAGTTTGGGACGTGGGGAATGCATCTGGGATGGTTTCAGGTGATTTTGAGGCCTTTAAATGGGAATTTTAGGGTGTGGCTACCAAATTTGGTGATGTGGCTACCAAATCTAAAAGTGTATTTAGATACTTTGGGACATGGGGAATAAAGCTGGGGACATTTCAAGTGAATTTGGGGCTTTTAAAGGCAAATTTTGGGCTGTGGCTACCAAATTCTCAATGTGGCTAGTGCGTTTTTCGCCTCCCGGTGCGTCCCAGTGGCTCCCAGTTTGCCCCAGTACCTGGCCCGCGCTTGTCCCAGCCGCACACCATGGTGCCCAAGCTCAGCCCCATGCCTTTGTACTGGTAGACGAGGTTGGCTAGTAACTTGGAGGCGGCGGCTACCGAGACGGGCTCCTTGTTGCGCAGCTCCTGCACGCGGCACTGCCGCGCCACCAGGCGCTGCCAGAAGCTGCAGTCGGCGGCGCCGCCGGCCATGGTGCCCAGAATGCGCGGGTTGATGGGCAGAACCTTCAGCACCGACTGCGAGGCGATGTAGGAGCCGGCGGTGGCGCGCGAGTCCACGGCCACCGTCACGCCGAAAGGGCTCTGGGGGGTGAGGGGGGATAAAAATTATAAAATTTTAGGAAGTTTGGGGGGAAAATGTAATTTTTTTCATTGATTTTTGGTTGGTTTTTCGTTAAAAATTGGCTTTTTTTTCAGTGTTTTTCTGGTATTTTCTAACCCTAAAATTCGCATTTTTTACCAAATTTTCGTCCCTAAAATCCCCATTTTTTACCAAATTTACTTCCCTAAAATCCCCATTTTTTACCAAATTTACTTCCCTAAAATCCCCATTTTTTACCAAATTTACTTCACTAAAATCCCCATTTTTTACCAAATTTACTTCCCTAAAATCCCCATTTTTTACCAAATTTACTTCCCTAAAATCCCCATTTTTTTACCAAATTTACTTCACTAAAATCCCCCATTTTTTACCAAATTTACTTCCCTAAAATCCCCATTTTTTACCAAATTTACTTCCCTAAAATCCCCATTTTTTACCAAATTTACTTCACTAAAATCCCCATTTTTTACCAAATTTACTTCACTAAAATCCCCATTTTTTACCAAATTTACTTCCCTAAAATCCCCATTTTTTACCAAATTTACTTCCCTAAAATCAAATTTTTTCTCTAATTTCTATTTATTTTTTCCTATTTTTCCGCCATTTTCTACCCCTAAAATTCACATTTTTTACCAAATTTTCTTCCCTAAAATCAAATTTTTTCTCTAATTTTTATCCATTTTTTCCTATTTTTCCGCCATTTTCTACCCCTAAAATTCGCATTTTTTACCAAATTTACTTCACTAAAATCCCCTTTTTTTCTCTAATTTTTATCCATTTTTTCCTATTTTCCCGCATTTTTTACCCCTAAAATTCGCATTTTTTACCAAATTTTCTTCACTAAAATCCAATTTTTTTCTCCAATTTTTATCCATTTTTTCCTATTTTTCGGCCATTTTTTACCCCTAAAATCCAATTTTTTCTCAAATTTTCCGCCATTTTCTACCCTTAAAATTCTCATTTTTTTCCAAATTTTCTTCACTAAAATCCCCATTTTTTGTCAAATTTTCTCCACTAAAATCCAAATTTTTCTCTAATTTTTCTCTATTTTTCCCCTATTTTTCCGCCATTTTCTACCCCTAAAATCCTCATTTTTTACCAAATTTACTTCACTAAAATCCCGGTTTTTTACCCAATTTTTATCTATTTTTCCCCCATTTTTTACCCCTAAAATCCCCATTTTTTTCTTAAATTTTCTTCCCTAAAATCCAATTTTTTTCTCTAATTTTTCTCTATTTCTCCCCTAATTTTCCCCCATTTTTTACCCCTAAAATTCTCATTTTTTTCTTAAATTTTCTTCCCTAAAATCCAATTTTTTTCTCCAATTTTTATCTATTTTCCCCGCCATTTTTTACCCCTAAAATCCCATTTTTTTCTTAAATTTTCCTCCTTAAAATCCAATTTTTTTCTCTAATTTTTATCCATTTTTTCCTATTTTTCCGCCATTTTCTACCCCTAAAATTCTCATTTTTTACCAAATTTTCGTCACTAAAATCCCCATTTTTTTCTCCAATTTTTATCCATTTTTGTCCCTATTTTTCTGCCATTTTCTACCCCTAAAATTCTCATTTTTTACCAAATTTTCTCTCCTAAAATCCAATTTTTTCTCTAATTTTTATCTATTTTTTCCTATTTTCCCGCCATTTTTTACCCCCTAAAATCCCCAATTTCCCCCAAACTTTTGGCCATTTTCTACCCCTAAAATCCAATTTTTTCTCAAATTTTCTCCCCTAAAATCCCCATTTTTCCCTCAAATTTTCTCCCCTAAAATCCAATTTTTTCTCTAATTTTTATCTATTTTCCCGCCATTTTTCCCTCCAAAATTCCCTTTTTTACATCAATTTTCCCACCATTTTCTACCCCTAAAATTCTCATTTTTCCCCACATTTTCTCCCCTAAAATCCCCAATTTTTCCTCAAATTTTCTCCTCTAAAATCCCACTTTTTCTCTAAATTTTCCTTTATTTTCCCTCAAATTTTCCACCATTTTTTCCTTTAAAATCCCCATTTTCCCCTCAATTTTCCCGCCATTTTCTCCCTCAAAAATTCTCATTTTTCCTCAATTTTTTTCCTAAAAATTTGACTTTTTCCCTCATTTTTTCTCCAAAAATTTGACTTTTCCCCTCAATTTTTCCTCTAAAATCCTCATTTTTTTACCCATTTTTTCCCTTTAACTCTCCATTTTTCTTAATTTTTTTCCCCCATTTTCTGTCCCTAAAATCCCATTTTTCCCCTCAAAATTTCTGCCATTTTCTCCCTCAAAAATTCTCATTTTTCCCTCAATTTTCCCCCCCAAAAATCACAATTTTCTCCATTTCCCCCTCATTTCCTTCCCCAAAATTTAATTTTTTTCTGAATTTTTCTCCCCTAAAAATCCAATTTTTTTCCTCAAATTTTCTCCCCCTAAAATCTGATTTTTCACCTCAATTTCCCCCCATTTTACCGCCTAAAATCCTAATTTTTTCACCATTTTTTCACCATTTTCTCCAAAAAAATTATCGATTTTTTTTTCTAAAATTTTACTCCATTTTCTCTCCTAAAATCTCTTTTTTTCCCCTCAAATTTTCCCTGAAAAATCGGAAAAAATTGAGATTTTTAAGGGGAAAAAAATGGGGGAAAAAAGGGAAAAATGAGGAAAATTTGAGGGAAAAAAAAGAAAATTTTAGGGTAAAATGGGAAAAATTGGGGATTTAGAGAAGAAATTGAGGAAAAAGAAGGGAAAATTGAGAAATATGGATTTAAGGGAGGCGAAATTGGCAAAAAATGGGGGAAAATTGAGGAAAAAAAGAGATTTTAGAGGGAAAATATGGGATTGCAGTGAGGATTATGGGATTAAATAGCGAAAAAATGAAATTTTAGGGGGGAAAATTGGATTTTACGGGAATCAAAGGGGGATAAATTAGGGAATATTGGGAAAAAAAGTGATTTTATGAGGAAAAATGAGATTAAATTGAGGGGGAAATGAGATTAAACGGAGGAATATGGGAAAAAAAGTGATTTTATGAGGAAAAATGAGATTAAATTGAGGGGAAAATGAGATCAAATGGAGGAATATGGGGAAAAAAGTGATTTTATGAGGAAAAATGAGATTAAATAGAGGGGAAAATGAGATTAAATGGAGGAAAAACGGGATTTTGTGGGGGGGGATGTTAGATTAGATAGCAATTTTGGAACCCAAAATGGAATTTTACCCTCCCCAGCCGCGATTTTGGGTCAAACCCGGATTTCTACCCTCCCCAGCGGCGATTTTGGGCTTTAAAAATGAATTTTGAAGCTTTTTCCCCCCTCACCTTAAAAGCCAAAGTGGTGGTGCCGTGAAGAATGTGAAAGCCGGGCCCCTCCGGCTCCGCCTGAACGCCCCAAGGAGGAGCCGCCAGAACCCGCGGAGGGCCGGAGGAATCCCGCAGGATTTCGGGAATCTCCTCGGAATCCTCGGGAAAACTTTTGGAAAAAGATTTGGGGAAAGATTTGGAGAATTCCGGCAGCTCCGAACGGAGGACGCTGGCGAGCGCCATCTTGGATTCTGGCGCCTGAGGGGAGGCGGTGCCCACAAAATGGCGGCGGTGACGCAGCGAAGGCGCCATCTTTGTTAAGGGCAATGCAGAAACACGGCGTAAAATGGCGGTTGCGCATGCGCAGAGCGAAGTGAGGGCAAGCGTGAAGGCGCGGGCGCCATTTTGTTTAAGGGCACGGCGTGAAGCAAAAAGGGCGGGAAGGCGCCGCCGCCATTTTGGTTGAGGGCATGACTTGACGGGGGGAATTAAAGCCACAAAATGAGGGGAAAAATGGGAATTTCGGTTAAATTTAAAGGCGGGAATTAAAGTTATTTCAGTTATGAATGGGCGGAGAAGGGGTTTGGGGGGAAAAAAAGGCCGTTTTGAGGAGAAAAAAGGGGTTTTGAGGGGATTTTGTGAGGGGTTTGGGGTGAAATTTCGCAGGTTTGAGTAAAAGGCCTGAGGAGATTTGAGGTACAAAAATAATTTGTGAGGGATTTGAGGCAGAAAAATGAGATTTAGGGGGATTTTGTGAGGGGATTTGGGGTAAAAATGATTTTTTTTTTTTAGGGATTAATGAAGAGATTGGAGGAAAATTTGTAAGAATTTGAGATTTGGGAAAAGGTCTGAGGTAAAAAAGTTAAACCCTGAATAAACTTGAAGGAGATTTGAGGTAAAATTCATTTTTCTTGCGGTTTGGTGAAGAATTTGAGACAAAATCCCCACAATTGGGGTTTTTCTGAGGGGATTTGAGGAAAAAGTGGAATTTTTTGGGGGCACTTGAGGCAAAAATTCCAAATTTTGGAGACTTTTTGAGGAGAATTGTGTCAAAAATCACATTTTGGGGGCATTTTGTGAGGAGATTTTTGTCCAAAATCCCATTTTCGGGCCCTTAGTGAAGGAATTTGAGGCAAAACTTGCAGGTTTTGAGCAGTTTGAGGCGATTTATGTCCAAACCCTTGAATTTTGGTGACTTTTGAGGCAAAACCTGAGGATTTCAACCCAAAAATTCAACTTTTCAACAACGAGGATTTGAGGAGCCCTAAAATAATTTAAACCCCCCCACGAAATCTGCCGCCGGTGCTGAAAATTTGAGGTAAAATCTCCTTTTTTTGGGGTCGTTTTAATGGTTTAAATAAAAGGGGGAACAGCGAGGCCCATCCCAGTTCCTTCCCAGTCCCTCCCAGTCCCTCCCAGTATAAACCAGTGACCTTTAAACCCCTCCCAGTCCCTCCCAGTAACCCCAAATCCCCTCCCAGTATAAACCAGTGACCTTTAAACCCCTCCCAGTCCCTCCCAGTAACCCCAAATTCCCTCCCAGTATAAACCAGTGACCTTTAAACCCCTCCCAGTTCCTCCCAGTAACCCCAAATTCCCTCCCAGTATAAACCAGTGACCTTTAAACCCCTCCCAGTTCATCCCAGTCCCTCCCAGTAACCCCTAAACCCCTCCCAGTTTGTCCCAGTCCCTCCCAGTAACCTTTAAACCCCTCCCAGTTTGTCCCAGTTCCCTCCCAGTGCCCCTTGCCCCCCTTCCAGTCCCTCCCAGTTTGTCCCAGTTTGTCCCAGTGCCCTTTAACCCCCACCCCCAGTCCCTTCCAGTCCCTCCCAGTAACCCCCTAAACCCCTCCCAGTCCCTCCCAGTCCTTCCCACTATAAACCAGTGCCCTTTAAACCCCTCCCAGTTTGTCCCAGTTCCCTCCCAGTCCCTCCCAGTGCCCCCTTGCCCCCCTCCCAGTTTGTCCCAGTTTGATCCGAGTGCCCTTTAAACCCCTCCCAGTCCCTCCCAGTACCCCTAAACCCCTCCCAGTGCCCTTTAAACCCCTCCCAGTCCCTCCCAGTTCGTCCCAGTTCCCTCCCAGTCCCTCCCAGTGCCCTCCCAGTGCCCTCCCAGTTTGTCCCAGTTTATCCCAGTGCCCTTTAAACCCCTCCCAGCCCCTCCCAGTAACCCCTAAAGCCCTCCCAGTTTGTCCCAGTTCCCTCCCAGTCCCTCCCAGTAACCTTTAAACCCCCCCCAGTCCCTCCCAGTCCCTCCCAGTCCCTCCCAGTAACCCCTAAACCCCTCCCAGTTTGTCCCAGTTCCCTCCCAGTCCCTCCCAGTAACCTTTAAACTGCTCCCAGTCCCTCCCAGTCCCTCCCAGTGCCCTCCCAGTTTGTCCCAGTTTATCCCAGTGCCCTTTAAACTCCTCCCAGTCCCTCCCAGTAACCCCTAAAGCCCTCCCAGTTTGTCCCAGTTCCCTCCCAGTCCCTCCCAGTGCCCTTTAAACTCCTCCCAGTCCCTCCCAGTTTGTCCCAGTCCCTCCCAGTTCCCTCCCAGTCCCTCCCAGTGCCCCTTGCCCCCCTCCCAGTTTGTCCCAGTTTGATCCCAGTGCCCTTTAAACCCCTCCCAGTCCCTCCCAGTGCCCTCCCAGTTTGTCCCAGTTCCCTCCCAGTCCCTCCCAGTGCCCTCCCAGTTTGTCCCAGTTTATCCCAGTGCCCTTTAAACTCCTCCCAGTCCCTCCCAGCGCCCCCTAAACCCCTCCCAGTTTGTCCCAGTTCCCTCCCAGTCCCTCCCAGTAACCTTTAAACCCCTCCCAGTCCCTCCCAGTACCCCCTAAGCCCCTCCCAGTTTGTCCCAGTCCCTCCCAGTTTGTCCCAGTTCCCTCCCAGTCCCTCCCAGTCCCTCCCAGTGCCCCTTGCCCCCCTTCCAGTCCCTCCCAGTTTGTCCCAGTTTATCCCAGTGCCCTTTAAACCCCTCCCAGTCCCTCCCAGTCCTTCCCAGTATAAACCAGTGCCCTTTAAACCCCTCCCAGTTTGTCCCAGTCCCTCCCAGTCCCCTCCCAGTTTGTCCCAGTTCCCTCCCAGTCCCTTCCAGTGCCCTTTAAACCCCTCCCAGTTTGTCCCAGTCCCTCCCAGTTTGTCCCAGTTCCCTCCCAGTCCCTCCCAGTGCCCCTTGCCCCCCTCCCAGTTTGTCCCAGTTTATCCCAGTGCCCTTTAAGCCGCTCCCAGTCCCTCCCAGTGCCCTTTAGACCCCTCCCAGTGCCCTTTAAACCCCTCCCAGTCCCTCCCAGTTTGTCCCAGTCCCTCCCAGCGCCCCTTGCCCCCCTCCCAGTTTGTCCCAGTTTGTCCCAGTACGGGATGTGGCGCGCGGGGCTCCCGGGGGGGGTCCGGGCGGTTTTTGGGGCGTCCCCGCTGAGCTCGGGGGGGTCCCCGCGAGCCCTGGAGGGGAAAGTGGCGCTGGTGACAGCGGGGACCGACGGGTGAGTGACCCCAAAACCCCCCGAATTCACCCCAAAATTCAGCATTTAAAAAATTTGGATTTTTTTCCTTAAAAATCCCCCCGAAATTCGGCAAAATTCCCCCCGAAATTCGGCAAAATCCCCCCCGAAATTAGAAGAAATTAACTCAAAATTAACTCAAAATAATTCAAATTATTTCGTGAAAAATCCGAGTCTGAACCCCCCCGAATTGGCCCCAAAAAATCCCGAATTCACCCCAAAATTCAACATTTAAAAATTGGATTTTTTTCCTTAAAAATCAACTCAAAATTAGGCGAAATGACCCCAAATTAACACAAAATTAACTCAAAATAATTCAAATTATTTCGTGAAAAAACCGAGTCTGAACCCCCCCGAATTGGCCCCAAAAAATCCCGAATTCACCCCAAAATTCAGCATTTAAAAATTGGATTTTTTCCTTAAAAATCCCCCCGAAATTCAGCAAAATCCCCCCCAAATTAACTCAAAATTAACTCAAAATAATTCAAATTATTTCGTGAAAAATCAAAGTCTGAACCCCCCCGGATTGACCCCAAAAAATCCCGAATTCACCCCAAAATTCAACATTTAAAAATTGGATTTTTTTCCTTAAAAATCAACTCAAAATTCGGCAAAATCCTCCCCAAATTAACTCAAAATTAACTCCAAATAATTCAAATTATTTTGTGAAAAAATCCGAGTCTGAACCCCCCCGAACTGACCCCAAAAAATCCCGAATTCACCCCAAAATTCAACATTTAAAATTTGGATTTTTTTCCTAAAAAATCCCCCCGAAATTCGGCAAAATCCCCCCCGAAATGACCCCAAATTAACACAAAATTGACTCAAAATAATTCAAATTATTTCGTGAAAAATCCGAGTCTGAACCCCCCCGAACTGACCCCAAAAAATCCCGAATTCACCCCAAAATTCAACATTTAAAAATTGGATTTATTTCCTTAAAAATCAACTCAAAATTCGGCGAAATCCTCCCCAAATTAACACAAAATTAACTCAAAATAATTCAAATTATTTCGTGAAAAATCAAAGTCTGAACCCCCCCGAATTGACCCCAAAAAATCCCGAATTCACCCCAAAATTCAACATTTAAAAATTGGATTTTTTTCCTTAAAAATCCCCCCGAAATTCGGCAAAATCCCCCCCGAAATTAGCAGAAATTAACTCAAAATTAACTCAAAATAATTCAAATTATTTTGTAAAAAATCAAAGTCTGAACCCCCCCGAATTGACCCCAAAAAATCCCAAATTCACCCCAAAATTTAACATTTCAAAATTGGATTTTTTTCCTTAAAAATCAACTCAAAATTCGGCAAAATCCTCCCCAAATTAACACAAAATTAACTCAAAATAATTCAAATTATTTCGTGAAAAAAACCGAGTCTGAACCCCCCCGAATTGACCCCAAAAAATCCCGAATTCACCCCAAAATTCAACATTTAAAAATTGGATTTTTTTCCTTAAAAATCAACTCAAAATTCGGCGAAATCCTCCCCAAATTAGCAGAAATTAACTCAAAATTAACTCAAAATAATTCAAATTATTTTGTAAAAAATCAAAGACTGAACCCCCCCGAATTGACCCCAAAACCCCCCGAATTCACCCCAAAATTCAACATTTAAAAATTGGATTTTTTTCCTTAAAAATCCCCCCGAAATTCGGCGAAATCCCCCCCGAAATGACCCCAAATTAACTCAAAATTAACTCAAAATAATTCAAATTATTTCGTGAAAAAACCGAGTCTGAACCCCCCCGGATTGACCCCAAAAAATCCCAAATTCACCCCAAAATTCAACATTTCAAAATTGGATTTTTTTCCTTAAAAATCCCCCCAAAATCAACCCAAAATTAACGGAAATTAGCATAAAATTAGCATAAAATTAACTGTAATAAATCAAATTATTTTTGGTCTCTGAGCTCCTCAAATTTGGCCCAAAAAAGTCCCAAATTCACCCCAAAAAATGCACGGAAAAAATTCGATTTTTTTTCCCTTAAAATCCTTCTAAAATTAACCCAAAATTAACTGAAATTAGCATAAAATTAGCATAAAATTAACCTTAATAAATCAAATTATTTTTGATCTCTGAGCTCCTCAAATTTGGCCCAAAAAGTCCCAAATTCACCCCAAAAAAAGCACAGAAAAAATTCGATTTTTTTCCCTTAAAATCCTTCTAAAATTAACCCAAAATTAACTGAAATTAGCATAAAATTAGCATAAAATTAACTCAAAAAATCAAATTATTTTTGATCTTTGAACTTCTCAAATTTGGCCCAAAAAGTCCCAAATTCACCCCAAAAAAAGCACAGAAAAAATTCAATTTTTTTTCCTTAGAATCTCTCTAAAATTAACCCAAAATTAACCGAAATTTGCATAAAATTAGCATTAAATTAACCCAAAAAATCAAATTATTTTTGATCTCTGAGCTCCTCAAATTTCACCCAAAAAGTCCCAAATTCACCCCAAAAAATGCACAGAAAAAATTTGAATTTTTTTCCCTTAAAATCTCCTTAAAATTCACCCAAATTAATTAAAAACTAATTAAAATTACAGCTAAAATAATTCCAATTAATTTTTTTAAGAATCCCAAATTAATTAATGAAAAAAATAATTAAAAAATTTTAATTAAAAATTAAAAATTATTTGTTAAAAAATTTTTAAAAGGGTTGAAATCTGAACTCCTCAAAATTAACATTAATTATTTAATTAATTAATAATTAATTATCCCCAAATTAACCTCCATTAATTAAATTAATTCACTCAAATTAACCCCAATTAATTGAACTCCAATTAACCCCAAATTAACTCCTAATTATTTAATTAATTAATAATTAATTATCCCCAAATTAACCGCCATTAATTAAATTAATTCACTCCTATTAACCCCAATTTAATTAACTCAAATTAACCCCAAATTAACTCCGAATTAATTAATTATTAATTAATTATCCCCAAATTAGCCTGCATTAATTAAATTATTCACTCCAATTAACCCCAATTAAATGAACGCCAATTAACCCCAAATTAACTCCTAATTAATTAATTAATTAATAATTCATTATCCCCAAATTAACCTCTCATTAATTAAATTAATTCACTGCAATTAACCCCAATTAAATGAACTCAATTAACCCCAAATTAACTCCTAATTAAATAATTAATTAATAATTAATCACCTCAAATTAATCTCCATTAATTATATTAATTCACTGCAATTAACCCCAATTAATTGAACTCCAATTAACCCTAAATTAACTCCTAATTATTTAATTAATTAACAATTAATTATCCCCAAATTAACCTCCATTAATTAAATTAATTCACTCCAATTAACCCTAATTAATTGAACTCCAATTAACCCCAAATTAACTGCTTATTAATTAATTAATTAATAATTAATTATCCCCAAATTAACCGCCATTAATTAAATTAATTCACTCCAATTAACCCCAATTAAATGAACTCAATTAACCCCAAATTAACTCCTAATTAATTAATTAATTAATAATTAATAATATCCCCAAATTAACCTCCATTAATTAAATTAATTCTCTCCAATTAACCCCAATTAAATGAACTCAATTAACCCCAAATTAACTCCTAATAATTAATTAATTAATAATTAATCACCCCAAATTAATCTCCATTAATTAAATTAATTCACTCCAATTAACCCCAATTAATTGAACTCCAATTAACCCTAAATTAACTCCTAATTATTTAATTAATTAATAATTAATTATCCCCAAATTAACCTCCATTAATTAAATTATTCCCTCCAAATAACCCCAATTAAATCAACTCCAATTAACCCCAAATTAACTCCTAATTAACCCAAAATTAATTAGGGGTTAATTAGGAGGTATTATTATTATTAATTAGCTTTTAGTATTATTAATTAGCTGTCATTAATTAATTAATGACAGCTAATTTACAATTTATTTATTACAATTAATTAACTGTAATGATCCCCAAAATTAATTAACTGCTATTATTAATGACACCTAATGAATAAATAATTTAATTAAATGGACTAATTAGCCGTAATTATCCCCTAATTATCATCCATTAATTAACATTAATTACCTTCATTTGGCATTAATGAACTCTAATTAACCCAAATTAATTAACCCCAAATTACCTCAGCGCTCATTAACTCCAAATTAACTCAACCTTAATTTGCATAAACTCTAATTAACCTTAATTAACTCAAATTGGTCCTCATTAACCCCAGGTGGGCGTGGCCAGGGCTCAGGTGACCCCCAGGTGACCCCAGGTGGGCGTGGCCAAGGCTCAGGTGACCCCTAGGTGACCCCAGGTGGGCGTGGCCAGGCCCAGGTGACCCCTGGGTGACCCCAGGTGGGCGTGGCCAGGCTCAGGTGACTTCAGGTGGGCGTGGCCAGGCTCAGCTGACCCCCCAGGTGACCCCAGGTGACCCCAGGTGACCCTTAGGTGACCCCAGGTGGGCGTGGCCAGGCTCAGGTGACCCCCCAGGTGACCCCAGGTGGGCGTGGCCAGGCCCAGGTGACCCCCAGGTGACCCCTAGGTGACCCCAGATGGGCGTGGCCAGACCCAGGTGACCCCTAGGTGACCCCAGGTGGGCGTGGCCAAGGGTCAGGTGACCCCTAGGTGACCCCATGTGGGCGTGGCCAGGCCCAGGTGACCCCCAGGTGACCCCAGGTGGGTGTGGCTAATCTCTGGTGACCCCAGGTGGGCGTGGCCAGGGCTCAGGTGACCCCTAGGTGACCCCAGGTGGGCGTGGCCAGGCTCAGATGACCCCCAGGTGACCCCAGGTGACCCCAGGTGGGCGTGGCCAAGGCTCAGCTGACCCCTAGGTGACCCCAGGTGGGCGTGGCCTGGCCCAGGTGACCCCTAGGTGACCCCAGGTGGGCGTGGCCAGTTCCAGGTGACCCCCAGGTGACCCCTGGTGGGCGTGGCCTGGCCCAGGTGACCCCTAGGTGACCCCAGGTGGGCGTGGCTAGTCTCTGGTGACTTCAGGTGGGCGTGGCCAGGCTCAGCTGACCCCTAGGTGACCCCCAGGTGGGCGTGGCCAGTCCCAGGTGACTTCAGGTGGGCGTGGCCTGGCCCAGGTGACCCCCAGGTGACCCCAGGTGACTCCCAGGTGGGCGTGGCCTGGCTCAGATGACCCCTAGGTGACCCCAGGTGGGCGTGGCCAGTCCCAGGTGACCCCCAGGTGACCCCAGGTGACCCCAGGTGGGCGTGGCCAGTCCCGGGTGACCCCTAGGTGACCCCAGGTGGGCGTGGCCAGTCTCCAGTGACGGTGGGTGTGTCCCCAGGATCGGGCTGGGCGTGGCCGAGGCGCTGGGCGTGGCCGGGGCTCAGGTGCTGCTCAGTTCCCGCCGGGCCCAGAACGTCCAGAGAGCCGTGGAGCACCTGAGGGGGCGTGGCCTGCAGGTAAGGGGGCGTGGCTTGCAGCTATAAGCACCTGGGGGCGGGGCTTACACCTGAGGGGGCGTGGCCTGCAGGTAAGGGAGCGTGGTTTGCAGCTACGAGCACCTGAGGGGGCGGGGCTTACATCTGAGGGGGGCGTGGCCTGCAGGTAAGGGGGCGTGGCTTGCACCTGTGAGCACCGGGGGGGCAGGGCTTACACCTGAGGGGGCGTGGCCTGCAGGTAAGGGGGCGTGGCTTGCAGCTACGAGCACCTGGGGGGCAGGGCTTACACCTGAGGGGGCGTGGCTTGCAGGTAAGGGGGCGTGGCTTGCACCTATGAGCCCCTGGGGGGCAGGGCTTACACCTGAGGGGGCGTGGCCTGCAGCTGAGGGGTGTGGCTTGTATCTGAGGGGGTGTGGCCTGCACATAAGGGGGCGTGGCCTGCAGGTAAAGAAACCTGAGGGGGCGGGGCTTGCACCTGAGGGGGCGGGGCCTGTAGGAAAACGCAGCTAAGGGGGCGGGGCCTGCAGGTAAGGGGGTGTGGCCTGCAGATGAGCACTGCTGAGGGGGCGTGGCCTGTAGGTGTGGATACGTGAGGGGGCGTGGCCTGCATATAGCGGTATCTGAGGGGGCGTGGCTTGGCACTGAGGGGGCGGGGTCTGCAGGTAAGGGGATGGGACCTGGAGGAAAGGGTACCTGAGGGGGCGTGGCTTATACCTGAGGGGGCGTGGCTTATGGGTGGGCACACCTGGGTGGGTTTGGGATCACCTGGGGGCGGGCGTGGCCTGCAGGTGAGCATACCTGAGGGGGCGTGGCCTGGGGTCACCTGGGGGAGGGGTTGGGGTCACCTGGGCACACCTGGGGAGGGGTTTTGGGGTCACCTGGGCACACCTGGGCACACCTGGGCACACCTGGGGAGGGGTTTGGGGTCACCTGGGGATCACCTGGGCACACCTGGGGAGGGGTTTGGGGTCACCTGGGCACACCTGGGGGTACCTGGGGGGGATCTGGGCACACCTGGGCACACCTGGGGAGGGGTTGGGGTCACCTGGGCACACCTGGGCACACCTGGGGAGGGGTTTGGGGTCACCTGGGCACACCTGGGCACACCTGGGCACACCTGGGAGGGGTTTGAGGTCACCTGGGTGCACCTGGGGAGGGGTTGGGGTCACCTGGGCACACCTGGGGAGGGGTTTGAGGTCACCTGGGCACACCTGGGCACACCTTGGGAGGGGTTGGGGTCACCTGGGCACACCTGGGCACACCTGGGGTGGATCTGGGCACACCTGGGCACACCTCGGGATGGGTTTGAGGTCACCTGGCACACCTGGGCACACCTGGGGAGGGGTTTGGGGTCACCTGGGCACACCTGGGCACACCTGGGGAGGGGTTTGGGGTCACCTGGGTACACCTGGGCACACCTGGGGAGGGGTTTGAGGTCACCTGGGCACACCTGGGCACACCTGGGGAGGGGTTGGGGTCACCTGGGCACACCTGGGCACACCTGGGGGAGGTTTGGTCTCACCTGTTCTCTCTGCTGGGGGCGGGGCCTGCAGGTGAGCGGGGTCACCTGTCACGTGGGACGAGCCGAGGACCGAGAGAGGATGGTGCAGGCGGTGAGAGCTCACCTGGGCACACCTGGGCACACCTGGGCACACCTGGGCACACCTGGGCACACCTGGGCACACCTGGGAGGGGATTTGGGCACACCTGGGCACACCTGGGAGGGGATTTGGGCACACCTGGGCACACCTGGGCACACCTGGGGGGTTCTGGGATGGAATTTTGGGGGGGTTTGGCCTCACCTGAGCTCACCTGGGCTCACCTGGGCACACCTGGGGGGTTCTGGGATGGAATTTGGGGGGGGTTTGGCCTCACCTGGGCACACCTGGGGAGTGCAGAGACACACCTGGGCATACCTGGGCACACCTGGGGGGTTCTGGGATGGAATTTTGGGGGGGTTTTGGCCTCACCTGGGCACACCTGAGCTCACCTGGGCACACCTGGGGAGTGCTGGGACACACCTGGGCACACCTGAGCACACCTGGGGAGTGCTGGGACACACGTGGGCACACCTGGACACACCTGGGAGGTTCTGGGATGGATTTTGGGGGGGTTTTGGCCTCACCTGATCTCACCTGGGCACACCTGGGGAGTGCAGAGACACACCTGGGCACACCTGGGGGGTTCTGGGATGGATTTCTGGGGGGTTTGGCCTCACCTGAGCTCACCTGGGCACACCTGGGCACACCTGGGCACACCTGGGGGTTCTGGGATGGAATTTTGGGGGGGTTTGGCCTCACCTGAGCACACCTGGGCACACCTGGGCTCACCTGGGCACACCTGGGCTCACCTGGGGGGTTCTGGGATGGATTTTGGGGGGGTTTGGCCACACCTGAGCTCACCTGGGCACACCTGGGGAGGGGTTGGGGTCCCCTGGGCACACCTGGGGGTACCTGGGGAGGGGTTTGGGCACACCTGGGCACACCTGGGGAGGGGTTTGGGGTCACCTGGGCACACCTGGGCACACCTGGGAGGGGATTTGGGCACACCTGGGCACACCTGGGCACACCTGGGGAGTTCTGGGATGGAATTTTTGGGGGGTTTGGCCTCACCTGTGCCCACCTGGGCACACCTGAGCTCACCTGGGCACACCTGGGCACACCTGTGCCCACCTGGGGGGTTCTGGGATGGATTTTGGGGGGGTTTTGGCCTCACCTGGGCTCACCTGAGCTCACCTGTGCCCACCTGTGCTCACCTGGGCACACCTGAGCTCACCTGTGCCCACCTGAGCTCACCTGTGCCCACCTGTGCCCACCTGGGCCCACCTGTGGCAGGCCCTGGACACCTTTGGCGCCATCGACATCCTGGTCTCCAACGCCGCCGTCAATCCTCACCTGGGCCCCCGCCCTCGAGGCCGACGAGCGCACCTGGGACAAGGTCAGGCCACGCCCACTCCCCACCCGGCTTCCCGCCAAAACCCAAAACCCCCAAAATTCCCGCCAAAACCCCCGAAATTCCCGCCAAAATCCCCAAATTCCCGCCAAAACCCCCGAAATTCCCGCCAAAACCCCCGAAATTCCCGCCAAAACCCCCGAAATTCCCGCCAAAATCCCCAAATTCCCGCCAAAATCCCCGAAATTCCCGCCAAAATCCCCGAAATTCCCGCCAAAACCCCCGAAATTCCCGCCAAAATTCCCCAAATTCCCCGCAAAATCCCCAAATTTGGGCCAAAAATCCCCAAATTTCCCCCAAAAATCCCAAAATTTCTCATCAAAAATCCCCAAAATTGGGGCAAAATCTCAAAAATTTCCCCCAAAATCCCAAAATTTTCCCCAAAATTTTCCCCAAAATCCCCAAATTTCCCATCAAAAAATCCCAAAATTTCCAGCAAAAATCCCCAAAATTGGGGCATAAATCCCAAAATTTCCACCAAGATTCCTAAAATTTCCCGCCAAAACCTCTGAAATTTCCCACCAAAAATCCCCAAATTTCCACCAAAAATTCCCAAATTTCCCCCAAAAATCCCCAAATTTCCCCCAAAATCCCCAAAATTTCTCCCAAAAATCCCAAAATTTCCCCCAAAAATCTCAAAATTTGGGCCAAAAATCCAAAATTTTTGCCAAAAATCCCCAAATTTCCACCAAAAATCCCCAAAATTGGGGCAAAATCCCAAAATTTCCCCCCAAAATCCCCAAATTTCCTGCCAAAATCCTGAAATTTGTGCCAAAAATCCCCAAATTTCCACCAAAATCCCAAAATTTCCGGCCAAAATCCCAAAATTTTCCCCAAAAAGCCGAAATTTCCAGCAAAATTCCCTAAAATTGGGGCAAAAATCCCAAAATTTCCACCAAAAATCCCAAAGTTTCCCCAAAAATCCCAAAATTTTCCCCAAAATCCCGAAATTTCCAGCAAAATTCCCAAAAATTGGGGCAAAAATCCCAAAATTTCCACCAAAAATCCCCAAATTTCCACCAAAAATCTCAAATTTGGGCTAAAAATTCCAAATTTCCCCCAAAATTCCAAAATTTCCCCCAAAAATCCCAAAATTTTCCCCAAAATCCACAAATTTCCCATCAAAAAATCCCGAAATTTCCGGCAAAAATCCCCAAAATTGGGGCCAAAATCCCAAAATTTAGGTCAAAAATCCCAAAGTTTCCCCCCAAATTCCCAAAATTTCCACCAAAAATCCCAAATTTGGGCCAAAATCCCAAAATTTTCCCCCAAATCCCCAAATTTCCGACCAAAAAATCCCCAAATTTGGGCCAAAATCCCAAAATTTCCCATCAAAATCCCCAAATTTCCTGCCAAAATCCCAAAATTTTGGCCAAAAATGCCCAAATTTCCACCAAGATTCCCAAAATTTCCTGTCAAGACCTCTGAAATTTCCCGCCAAAAATCCCCAAATTTCCAACCAAAATCCCCAAATTTCTCCAAAAATCCCCAAATTTCCCCAAAAATTCCCAAATTTGGGCCAAAAAATCCCCAAATTTCCCACCAAAATCCCCAAATTTCCCCCAAAAATCCAAAAATTTCCTGCCAAAATCCCAAAATTTCCAGCCAGAATCTCCAAATTTGGGGCAAAAATCCCAAAATTTAGGTCAAAAATCTCAAAGTTTCCCCCAAAATTCCCAAAATTTCCCCCAAAAATCCCAAAATTTTCCCCAAAATCCCCAAATTTCCCCCAAAAATCCCAAAATTGGGCCAAAAATCTCAAAATTTGAGTCAAAAATCCCAAAATTTCCCCCCAAAATCCCCAAATTTCTCCAAAAATCCCCAAATTTCCCCAAAAATTCCCAAATTTGGGCCAAAAATCCCCAAATTTCCCCCCAGAATTCCCAAATTTCCCCAAAATTCCCAAATTTCCCCCAAAAATTCCCAAATTTCCCCCAAAATCCCCAAATTTCTCCAAAAATCCCCAAATTTCTCCAAAAATCCCCAAATTTCCCCAAAAATTCCCAAATTTGGGCCAAAAATCCCCAAATTTCCCACCAAAATCCCCAAATTTCCCCCAAAAATCCAAAAATTTCCTGCCAAAATCCCAAAATTTCCAGCCAGAATCCCCAAATTTGGGGCAAAAATCCCAAAATTTGTGCTAAAAATCCCAAAATTTCTGCCAAAATCCCCAAATTTCCCCCAAAATCCCGAAATTTTCCCCAAAAATCCCAAAATTTGTGCTAAAAATCCCAAAATTTCCCCCAAAAATCCCAAAATTTCCCCCAAAAATCTCCAAATTTGGGCCAAAAATCCCAAAATTTCCCCCAAAATCCCCAAATTTCCCCCAAAAATCCCAAAATTTCCCGCCAAATTCCCATCATTCAGCGGTTTGGCCCCTCCCACCTCTAAGCCACGCCCACAGCGAGCCGCAGCCCCTCCCCCTCGGTAAGCCACGCCCCCCCCCGTGTGACGTCACGCAGGTGTTCCAGGTGAACGTGACGGCGGCGGCCATGTTGGTGCGGCTGGTGGTGCCGCACATGGAGAGGCGGGGGTAACTGGTTATACTGGGATCAAACTGGGAGGGACTGGGAGGGACTGGGAGGGAACTGGGATCAAACTGGGAGGGACTGGGATGGACTGGGATCAAACTGGGAGGGAACTGGGATCAAACTGGGAGGGACTGGGAGGGACTGGGATGGACTGGGATGGGCTGGGATGGACTGGGAGGGACTGGGAGGGACTGGGATCAAACTGGGAGGGACTGGGAGGGACTGGGATAAACTGGGAGGGACTGGGATGAACTGGGAGGGACTGGGAGGGACTGGGATCAAACTGGGAGGGACTGGGATGAACTGGGATCAAACTGGGAGGGACTGGGATGAACTGGGAGGGACTGGGATGGACTGGGATGGACTGGGATGGACTGGGATGGACTGGGATCAAACTGGGATGGACTGGGATCCAACTGGGAGGGACTGGGATCAAACTGGGATCAAACTGGGATCAAACTGGGAGGGACTGGGATGAACTGGGAGGGACTGGGATCAAACTGGGAGGAACTGGGAGGGACTGGGATCAAACTGGGATCAAACTGGGAGGGACTGGTTCGTACTGGTTTGAACTGGGAGAGGAATTCGGGCCCACTGGTTTGAACTGGGAGGGGTTTGGGGTCACTGGTCTGAACTGGTCTGAACTGGTTTGAACTGGGAGCTCCCATTCCCAGCAGAGGGGGCGTGGCTTTAGGATGGAGGGGGCGTGGCTCAGCCTGATTGACAGCTCCGCTTGGCTGCTATAAGGGGGCGTGGCTAATCCCAAACCCCGCCCATTCGCCGCAGGGGCGGGGCCATCGTGGTGATGTCATCGATCGCCGGGTACCAGCCAATGGCGGTGAGACTGGGTTCTACTGGTTTGGACTGGTTTGGACTGGTTTGGACTGGTTTGGACTGGGAGGGGCTCTGGGATGAACTGGGAGGGACTGGGATGGACTGGGAGGGACTGGGAGGAACTGGGAGGGACTGGGATGGACTGGGAGGGGGTTTGGGGTCACTGGGATGAACTGGGATGGACTGGGAATGCATTTTCCCTTACTGGTTTGTACTGGTTTGGGGTTTTCCCTTACTGGTTTATACTGGTTTATACTGGCATGGGCTCTGGGTTGAACTGGGATGGACTGGGATGGACTGGGATGGGGTTTGGGGTCAATGGGATGAACTGGGAGGGACTGGGAATGCGATTTCCCTTACTGGTTTGTACTGGTTTGGGGCTTTCCCTTACTGGTTTGTACTGGTTTGGGGTTTTCCCTTACTGGTTTGTACTGGTTTGTACTGGGATGGGCACTGGGATGGACTGGGAGGGACTGGGAGGGACTGGGATGGACTGGGAGGGACTGGGAGGGGGTTTGGGCTTACTGGGATGGACTGGGATGGACTGGGAATGCGATTTCCCTTACTGGTTTGTACTGGTTTGGGGTTTCCCCTTACTGGTTTGTACTGGTTTGGGGTTTTCCCTTACTGGTTTATACTGGTTTGTACTGGGAGGGGCTCTGGGTTGAACTGGGATGGACTGGGAGGGACTGGGAGGGGGTTTGGGCTTACTGGGATGAACTGGGATGGACTGGGAATGCGTTTTCCCTTACTGGTTTGTACTGGTTTGGGGTTTTCCCTTACTGGTTTGTACTGGTTTATACTGGGAGGGGCTCTGGGTTGAACTGGGAGGGACTGGGATGGACTGGGATGGACTGGGAGGGACTGGGATGGACTGGGATGGACTGGAGGGGGTTTGGGGTCACTGGGATGAACTGGGATGGACTGGGAATGCGTTTTCCCTTACTGGTTTGTACTGGTTTGGGGTTTTCCCTTACTGGTTTGGACTGGTTTGTACTGGGAGGGGCTCTGGGAGGGACTGGGATGGACTGGGATGGACTGGGAGGGACTGGAGGGGCTCTGGGAGGGACTGGGAGGGACTGGGAGGGACTGGGAATGCGATTTCCCTTACTGGTTTGTACTGGTTTGGGGTTTTCCCTTACTGGTTTGTACTGGTTTGGGGTTTTCCCTTACTGGTTTGTACTGGTTTGTACTGGGAGGGGCTCTGGGATGAACTGGGATGAACTGGGAGGGACTGGGAGGGACTGGGATGGACTGGGAGGGGGTTTGGGCTTACTGGGATGAACTGGGAATGCGATTTCCCTTACTGGTTTGTACTGGTTTGGGGTTTTCCCTTACTGGTTTGTACTGGGATGGGCTGTGGGCGTGTCCGGGTGTATGCTAATGAGGTGGGCGTGTCCCTGTGACGTCACAGGGGCTGGGCCCATACAGCGTGAGCATGACAGCCCTGCTGGGGCTGAACTGGGCGGGGTTCAGCCTTACTGGTTTGGACTGGTTTGGACTGGGATGGGCCTGTGGGCGTGTCCTGGGGTATGCTAATGAGGTGGGCGTGCCCTGCTGACGTCACAGGGGCTGGGCCCGTACAGTGTGAGCAAGACAGCCCTGCTGGGGCTGGTGGCCGCCCTGAGCCCGGAGCTCCTCCCCCGCGGGATCCGCATCAACGGCGTCGCCCCGGGGCTGATCCAGACCGCTTCAGCTCGGCCGTGAGCGCTGGGTTATACTGGTTTATACTGGTTTATACTGGGAGGGGGCGGGGGGCCTGAAAAAACGGGGGAAAAAGGGCGAAAATTGGGTGAAAAACGGGTAAAAAATGGGGAAAAAATGGGGAAAAATGGGGGAAAATATGGGGTTTGGGGTTACTGGTTTGGACTGGGAGGGGACTGGGTTGTACTGGTTTATACTGGTTTATACTGGGAGGGGGGCGGGGCCAAAAAAACGGGGGAAAAAACGGCGAAAATTGGGTGAAAAACGGGTAAAAAATGGGAAAAAATGGGAAAAATGGGGAAAATGGGGTTTGGGGTTACTGGTTTGGACTGGGAGGGGACTGGGTTGTACTGGTTTATACTGGTTTATACTGGGAGGGGGCGGGGCCCTGAAAAAACGGGGGGAAAAGGGCGAAAATTGGGTGAAAAACGGGTAAAAAATGGGTAAAAAATGGGAAAAAAATGGGTAAAAATGGGGAAAAATGGGGCTTGGGGTTACTGGTTTGGACTGGTTTGTACTGGTTTGTACTGGGATGTACTGGTTTATACTGGGAGGGGGCGGGGCCTGAAAAAACGGGGGGGAAAAGGGCGAAAATTGGGTGAAAAAATGGATAAAAAATGGGGAAAAAAATGGGAGAAAATGGGAAAAATGGGGTTTGGGGTTACTGGTTTGGACTGGTTTGGACTGGGAGGGGACTGGGTTATACTGGTTTATACTGGTTTATACTGGGAGGGGGGCGGGGCCAAAAAAACGGGGGAAAAACGGCAAAAATTGGGTGAAAAACGGGTGAAAAATGGGGAAAAATGGGGGGAAAATGGGGGTTTGGGGTTACTGGTTTGGACTGGGAGGGGACTGGGTTGTACTGGTTTATACTGGTTTATACTGGGAGGGGGCGGGGGCCTGAAAAAACGGGGGAAAAAACGGCGAAAATTGGGTGAAAAACGGGTAAAAAATGGGGAAAAATGGGGAAAAATGGGGGAAAATGGGGTTTGGGGTTACTGGTTTGGACTGGGAGGGGACTGGGTTGTACTGGTTTATACTGGTTTATACTGGGAGGGGGCGGGGCCTGAAAAAATGGGGGGAAAAGGGCGAAAATTGGGTGAAAAATGGGGAAAAAATGGGGAAAAAAATGGGAAAAATGGGAAAAATGGGGTTTGGGGTTACTGGTTTGGACTGGGAGGGGACTGGGTTATACTGGTTTATACTGGTTTATACTGGGAGGGGGCGGGGCCAAAAAAACGGGGGAAAAAGGGCGAAAATTGGGTGAAAAAACGGGTAAAAAATGGGGAAAAAATGGGGAAAAATGGGGGAAAATGGGGTTTGGGGTTACTGGTTTGGACTGGTTTGGACTGGGAGGGGACTGGGTTATACTGGTTTATACTGGTTTATACTGGGAGGGGGGGCGGGGCCCGAAAAAAGGGGGGAAAAAGGGCGAAAATTGGGTGAAAAACGGGTAAAAAATGGGGAAAAAATGGGAAAAAATGGGGTTTGGGGTTACTGGTTTGGACTGGGAGGGGACTGGGTTGTACTGGTTTATACTGGTTTATACTGGGAGGGGGCGGGGCCTGAAAAAACGGGGGAAAAACGGCGAAAATTGGGTGAAAAACGGGGAAAAAATGGGGAAAAAATGGGGAAAAAATGGGGGAAAAATGGGGTTTGGGGTTACTGGTTTGGACTGGGAGGGGACTGGGTTGTACTGGGATGTACTGGTTTATACTGGGAGGGGGCGGGGCCTGAAAAAAAACGGGGGAAAAAGGGCGAAAATTGGGTGAAAAACGGGTAAAAAATGGGAAAAAAATGGGGAAAAATGGGGTTTGGGGTTACTGGTTTGGACTGGTTTATACTGGGAGGGGACTGGGTTGTACTGGGATGGACTGGTTTATACTGGGAGGGGGGCGGGGCCAAATTTACGGGGGAAAAACAGCGAAAATTGGGTGAAAAACGGGTAAAAAATGGGGAAAAAATGGGAAAAATGGGGTTTGGGGTTACTGGTTTGGACTGGTTCATACTGGTTTGAACTGGTTTTTACTGGTTTGAACTGGTTTGAACTGGTTTGAACTGGTTTTTACTGGTTTGAACTGGTTTTCCCCTCAGCTTTGGGAGGACGAGGCCTTGCGGGAGCAGGCGCTGAGAGAACTGGGAGTGGACAGGTGAGAAACCAGTACGAACCAGTACAAACCAGTAACCCCCAGTCCCAAACCAGTACAAACCAGTAACCCCAGTTCCGATTTTTTTCCCCATTTTTAACCCTTTCTTTGCCATTTTTTACCATTTTTTCCCGTTTTTTCCCCATTTTTCCCCATTTTTCCCCCTCCCAGTCCCTCCCAGTACAAACCAGTAACCCCCAGTCCCAAACCAGTACAAACCAGTAACCCCAGTTCCCATTTTTTCCCCATTTTTAACCCTTTTTTTGCCATTTTTCACCATTTTTTCACCATTTTTTCCTGTTTTTTCCCCCATTTTCTCCCCATTTTCCCCCTCCAATCCCTCCCAGTCCCTCCCAGTCCCTCCCAGTTCCCTCCCAGTACAAACCAGTAACCCCAGTTCCCATTCCCCCCCATTTTTAACCCTTTCTTTGCCATTTTTCACCCTATTTTTCCCATTTTTTCACCCTATTTTTCCCATTTTTCCCCGTTTTTTCCCAATTTTCCCTCATTTTTTCCCCTCCCAGTCCCTCCCAGTCCCTCCCAGTTTGATCCCAGTCCCTCCCAGTCCAAACCAGTAACCCCAGTCCCCCATTTCCCCCATTTTAACCCTTTTTTTCCCCATTTTTAACCCTCTCTTTGCCATTTTTCACCGTTTTTTCCCCATTTTTTCCCCCGTTTTTTCCCCATTTCCCCCCTCCCAGTATAACCCAGTCCAAACCAGTAACCCCAGTCCCCTATTCCTCCCATTTTAACCCTTTCTTCCCCATTTTTAACCCCTTTCAATGCCATCTTTTCACTATTTTTAACCTGGTTTTCACCATTTTTTCACATTTTCTCCCCATTTTTTCCCCTCCCAGTCCAAACCAGTCCCTCCCAGTATAACCCAGTATAACCCCAGTCCCCATTCCCCCCATTTTTAACCCTTTCTTCCCCATTTTTAACCCTTTCAATGCCATCTTTTCACTATTTTTAACCTGGTTTTCACCATTTTTTCACATTTTCTCCCCATTTTTTCCCCTCCCAGTCCCTCCCAGTATAACCCAGTACAAACCAGTAACCCCAGTCCCCATTCCCCCCCATTTTAACCCTTTCTTTGCCATTTTTAACCCTTTCAATGCCATTTTTTCTTCATTTTTAACCCTATTTTTCACCATTTTTTCACATTTTTTCCCCATTTTCCCCCTCCCAGTCCCTCCCAGTATAACCCAGTAACCCCAGTCCCCATTTCCCCCATTTTTAACCCTTTCTTTCCCATTTTTAACCCTTTCAATGCCATTTTTAACCCTTTCAATGCCATTTTTAACCCTATTTTTCCCATTTTTTCACCGTTTTTCACCATTTTTTCCCCATTTTTTCCCCTCCCAGTCCATCCCAGTCCCTCCCAGTCCCTCCCAGTCCCCTCCCAGTCCAAACCAGTAACCCCAGTCCCCATTTCCCCATTTTTAACCCTTTCTTCCCCATTTTTAACCCTTTCAATGCCATTTTTTCACTATTTTTAACCTGGTTTTCACCATTTTTTTCACATTTTCTCCCCATTTTTTCCCCTCCCCGTCCCTCCCAGTTTGATCCCAGTCCCTCCCAGTATAACCCAGTAACCACAGTCCCCATTTCCCCCATTTTTCCCCATTTTTTCCCCATTTTTAACCCTTTCAATGCCATTTTCTCACCCATTTTTCCCCATTTTTAACCCTTTCTTTGCCATTTTTCACCGTTTTTCCCCATTTTTTCCCCGTTTTTCCCCCATTTTCCCCCTCCCAGTCCCTCCCAGTATAACCCAGTAACCCCAGTCCCCATTTCCCCCATTTTTAACCCTTTCTCTCCCATTTTTAACCCTTTCAATGCCATTTTCCCACTATTTTTAACCTGGTTTTCACCATTTTTTCACATTTTCTCCCCATTTTTTCCCCTCCCAGTCCCTCCCAGTCCCTCCCAGTCCCTCCCAGTACAAACCAGTAACCCCAGTCCCTATTCCCCCCATCTTTAACCCTTTCTTCCCCATTTTTAACCCTTTCTTTGCCATTTTTAACCCTATTTTTCCCATTTTTTCCCATTTTTTCCCCATTTTCCCCCTCCCAGTCCCTCCCAGTCCCTCCCAGTTCAAACCAGTACAAACCAGTAACCCCAGTCCCCATTTCCCCCATTTTTAACCCTTTCTTTCCCATTTTTAACCCTTTCTTTGCCATTTTTAACCCTATTTTCCCCATTTTTTCACCGTTTTTCCCCATTTTTCCCCATTTTTTCCCCTCCCAGTCCCTCCCAGTTTGATCCCAGTCCCTCCCAGTTCAAACCAGTAACCCCAGGCCCCATTTCCCCCATTTTAACCCTTTCTTCCCCATTTATAACCCTTTCTTTCCCATTTTTAACCCTTTCAATGCCACATTTTCCCAATTTTCCCAATTTTTAACCTGTTTTTCCCCCATTTTCCCCATTTTTTCCCCATTTCTCCCCTCCCAGTTCCTCCCAGTCCCTCCCAGTCCCTCCCAGTATAACCCAGTATAACCCAGTAACCCCAGTGCCCATTTCCCCCATCTTTAACCCTCTCTTTCCAATTTTTAACCCTTTCTTTGCCATTTTTCACCCTATTTTTCCCAATTTTCCCCAATTTTCCCCCATTTTTTCCCCTCCCAGTCCCTCCCAGTATAACCCAGTCCAAACCAGTAACCCCAGTCCCCATTTCCCCCATTTTTAACCCTTTCTTCGCCATTTTTAACCCTTTCTTTGCCATTTTTAACCCTATTTTTCCCATTTTTTCACCGTTTTTCACCATTTTTTCACATTTTCTCCCCATTTTTCCCCTCCCAGTCCCTCCCAGTTTGATCCCAGTTTGATCCCAGTCCCTCCCAGTTCAAACCAGTAACCCCATTCCCCCTTTCCCCATTTTTTCCCCTTTTTTTAACCCTTTCAATGCCATTTTCTCACCCATTTTTCCCCATTTTTAACCCTATTTTTCCCATTTTTTCACCGTTTTTTCCCCATTTTTCCCCAATTTTTCCCCATTTTTTCCCCTCCCAGTCCCTCCCAGTTTGATCCCAGTCCCTCCCAGTAACCCCCAGTGTCCCCCCCGCAGGCTGGGCACCCCCCAGGAGGTGGCCCAGGCCGTGCTGTTCCTGGTGTCCCCCCAGGCCGCCTTCGTGGCCGGACAGACCCTGCTGGTGGCCGGGGGGGCGCGGCCTCGCCTCTGACCACGCCCACCGCGCCAATATGCAAATCTATGCTAATTAGGTACGAAATAAAATTGGTTGTATCATCGCTGATTGGGATTGGGAGTTACTGGGTTATACTGGGAGGGACTGGGAGGGGTCTGGACGCGGTTCTGGCCACGCCCACGTCGTTAATATGTAAATTTATGCAAATTAGGTATGAAATAAAATTGGTTTTATCAGTGCTAATTGGGATTGGGAGTTACTGGGTTATAATGGGAGGGAGTGGGAGGGGCTGGGAGGGGCGTGGATGCTGCTTTGGCTACGCCCACTTCGTTAATATGAAAATTTATGCAAATTAGGTACAAAATAAAGTTGGGTTTATGAGTGCTAATTGGGATTGGGAGTTACTGGTTTGTACTGGGAGGGACTGGGAGGGGCTGGGAGGGGCCTGGGTGTGGCTCTGGACACGCCAACGTCGTTGATATGCAGATTTATGCAAATTAGGCATGAAATAAAATTGGTTGTATCAGTGCTAATTGGGACTGGGGGTTACTGGTTTGTACTGGGAGGGACTGGGAGGGGCTCTGGCCGACCTCATTGATATGCAAATCTATGCAAATTGATGCAAACGAGAGTCAGAATTGACCAGGAACCTCCAAACCCCGCCCAGTCCCTCCCAGTACAAACCAGTAACCCCCAGTTCATCCCAGTAAGGCCCAAACCCCTCCCAGTACAAACCAGTAACCCCTGAGCCCCTCCCAGTTTGATCCCAGCCCCTCCCAGTACAAACCAGTAACCCCAAATCCCATCCCAGTATAAACCAGTATGGCCCAGTCCCCTCCCAGTCCATTCCAGCTCCCTCCCAGTACAAACCAGTAACCCCCAGTTCATCCCAGTAAGGCCCAAACCCCTCCCAGTACAAACCAGTAACCCCCTGCAGTGTGATCCCAGCCCCTCCCAGTACAAACCAGTAACCTCAAATCCCCTCCCAGTACAAACCAGTTCCCTCCCAGTCCCTCCCAGTGTGATCCCAGCCCCTCCCAGTACAAACCAGTAACCCCAAATCCCCTCCCAGTATAAACCAGTATGGCCCAGTGACCTCCCAGTCCATCCCAGTCCCTCCCAGTTTGATCCCAGTCACTCCCAGTCCATCCCAGTACAAACCAGTCCCTCCCAGTTCCCTCCCAGTACAAACCAGTAACCCCAATTCTCCTCTCCCAGTCCATCCCAGTCCCTCCCAGTCCCTCCCAGTTTGATCCCAGTCCATCCCAGTCCCTCCCAGTCCCTCCCAGTCCCTCCCAGTTTGATCCCAGTCCCCTCCCAGTACAAACCAGTCCAAACCAGTTCGGATTTTTTGTGAATTTTTTTTTTTTATTTTTCCAATTCCGGAGCCAAAAAAAAAAAAAAAAAAAAACCCAAAAAAAACCGAAAAAAAAAATTTTCCCAAAAATTCCCAAAATTTCCCCAAAATCCCAACCCCGGCGGGGGGCGGGGCAGGGGGCGGGGCCAGCGCTGAGGCCACGCCCCCTTTCCCCGCCAGTGGAGGAGGGGCTGGAGAGGGAGAAGGGGGCGTGGCCTGAGGGAGGGGGCGGAGCCGAGTCTCACCTGGAAAGGAAAAGTGGGCGGGGTTAGAGGGGAACTGGGAGGGACTGGGAGGTACTGGGAGGGACTGGGAGGGACTGGGATCGAACTGGGAGGGACTGGGATCAAACTGGGAGGGACTGGGAGGGACTGGGATCAAACTGGGAGGGACTGGGATCGAACTGGGAGGGACTGGGATCAAACTGGGATGAACTGGGAGGGACTGGGATCAAACTGGGAGGGACTGGGAGGGGTTCAGGGGTTACTGGTTTATACTGGGAGGGGATTTGGGGTTACTGGTTTGTACTGGGAGGGACTGGGATCGAACTGGGAGGGACTGGGCCATACTGGTTTATACTGGGATGGGACTGGGCCATACTGGGATGAACTGGGATGGACTGGGAGGGGTTTTGGGCTTACTGGGATGGACTGGGATGGACTGGGAATGGGATTTCCTTTACTGGTTTGTACTGGTTTGGCATTTTCCCTTACTGGTTTGTACTGGTTTATGCTGGGAGGGGCTTTGGGATGAACTGGGATGAACTGGGATGAACTGGGATGAACTGGGATGGACTGGGAGGGAGTTGGGGGTCACTGGGAGGGCTCCAGGGCCTACTGGTTCATACTGGTTCATAATGGTTTGTGCTTCTCCCTTACTGGTTTGGGCTCGGGCCTTACTGGTTTGAACTGGTTTGAACTGGGAGGGGCCCTGGGGGTCCCGGGGGGGGGGGTTGGACTGGTCTGAACTGGTTTGGACTGGTTTGTACTGGTGTGGCTCACATGGTCTGGGGCGAGAAGAGCCCCGAGAGCGTCAAACACTGCGAGGCCAAGTTCAGCGCCGGGCTCAGGGCTGGGGGAGGGGAAATCAGGGGGGTCAGGGGGGGTCCCCAAATTCCTGAAATCCCAAATTCCCAAAATATCCCAAAGTTTCCCCAAATTCTCCAAATTTACCCCAAAATTTTCAAAGAAATTCCGAGAAAATTGGGCCAAAAATGACCCAAAATTGACCCCAAAATCTGCCCAGTTTGGGGGTGGGGAGGGGAAATTCGGGGGGTCAGGGGGGTCCCAAAATTCCCAAAAATTTTCCTGAAATTTTCCCAAAATTCTCCAAATTTGCCCCAAAATTTTCCCCAAAAAATTCCGAGAAAATGGGGCCAAAATTGACCCAAAATTGACCAAAATTGACCCAAAATCTGCCTGGGATGGGGGTGGGGGAGGGGAAATTTGGGGGGGTCTGGGGGGTCCCGAAATTCCCAAAAATTTTCCTGAAATTTTCCCAAAATTCTCCAAATTTGCCCCAAAATTTTCGAGAAAATTCTGAGAAAATTGGGCCCAAAATGCCCCAAAATCACCCCCAAAAAATCCCCTCCCCCCCCCCCCCCCCCCCCCCCCACCGGGAACCTTCCCCCACCCCACAGGCCCCTCCCCCCACCCACTTAAGTGGCCCCGCCCCTTTTCTTGTCGGGAGGGGGGGGAAGAGGCGGGGTTTGAGCCCCTCCCCCACCCCCATGGCCCCTCCCCCACCCCAGTGTCGGGTCCCTCAGCCCCTCCCCCACCCCATGGCCCCTCCCCCACCCCATGGCCCCTCCCCCCACCTCTATGACCCCTCCCCCACCCCAGGTGCCCCTCCCCCACCCCTTTACCTGTCAGGGCGGCGGGGTTGAGCCCCCCCAGGTGGGGTCAGGGCCCCTCCCAGCCCCTCCCCCACCCCAGGTGGGTGGTCCCGCCCCTCCCCCACCCCAGGTGCCCCTCCCCCCCCCCCCCTTTACCTGTCAGGGCGGCGGGGTTGAGCCCCCCCCCAGGTGAGTCAGGACCCCTCCCCCACCCCAGGCTCGGGGTCCCTCAGCCCCTCCCCCACCCCAGGTGGGTGGTCCCGCCCCTCCCCCACCCCAGGTGCCCCTCCCCCCACCCCTTTACCTGTCAGGGCGGCGGGGTTGAGCCCCCCTAGGGGGGTCAGGACCCCTCCCAGCCCCTCCCCCACCCCATGCTCGGGGTCCCTCAGCCCCTCCCCCACCCCAGGTGGGTGGTCCCCGCCCCTCCCCCCACCCCAGGTGCCCCTCCCCCCCCCCCCTTTACCTGTCAGGCTTTACCTGTCAGGGCGGCGGGGTTGAGCCCCCCCCCCCAGGTGAGTCAGGGCCCCTCCCCCACCCCATGCTCCGTTCCCTCAGCCCCTCCCCCATTCAGGTGGGTGGTCCCGCCCCTCCCCCACCCCGATTTTGGGGTTACCTGTCAGGGTGGCGGGGTTGAGCCCCCCCAGGTGAGTCAGGACCCCTCCCCCACCACATCCTCGGGTCCCTCAGCCCCTCCCCCCACCCCAGGTGGGTGGTCCCGCCCCTCCCCCACCCCTTTACCTGTCAGGGCGGCGGGGTTGAGCCCCCCCCCCAGGTGAGTCAGGGCCCCTCCCCCACCCCAGGTGGGTGGTCCCGCCCCTCCCCCCACCCCAGGTGCCCCTCCCCCACCCCGATTTTGGGGTTACCTGTCAGGGCGGCGGGGTTGAGCCCCCCCAGGGGGGGTCAGGGCCCCGTTCAGCTGCTGCAGCGCCGCCTGCGCCGGGGCCGGGAGCTGCAGCCCCCGAACCTGGACAGGGAGGGAGAGACCCAAAAAGGGCAGAATTCAGCCCAAAATCGGC
>NW_026776003.1:0-50241 GCF_027477595.1 Haemorhous mexicanus
GGGGGAACGCTCCATGCAGTGGGGGAGGGGCGAGGGGCGGGGCCATGGGGGGGGAGGGGCAGCACCCCAAAAATCCGGCGGGAAAAATTCGGGGGTCACCCCTCCCCCACTCCCACCCCCCCCAAAATTTGGGGCGACCCCTCTGCGGTGGGGGAGGGGCGGGTTTGGGGGGACCCCTCCCCAATTTTAGGGACCCCCCCCTGGTTCCCTCCTCCCAGGGGTGGCCCCTCCCCCCCTTCCCCCCCCCCAAAAAAATTTTTGGGGCGTTCCCTCCAATTTCGGGGTCCCCCCCCCTCACCCGCCCCTCCCCCACCGAATTTTGGGGTTCACCCCCCGAATTTTGGGGTCCCCCCCTCACTTTTGGGGTCCCCCCCTCCCCAATTTTTGGCATCTCCCCAAAAATTTTGGGACCCCCCCCCCAAATTTTTGGGGTCCCCCCATTTCGGACTCTCCTCTTTTTGGGGTCTCCCCCCAATTTTTTGGGGGTCCCCACCTCATTTTTGGGGTCCCCAAATTTTGGAACCGCCCCCTCTCCCCCAAATTTTGGGGTCTTCCCACTTCGGGACCCCCCCCCAAAATTTTGGTACCTCCCCCAAATTTTGGGGCTCTCCCATTCGGGGTCCCCCCCCCATTTTTGGGGTCTCCCCAATTTTTGGGGGTCCCCCCCAATTTTCAGACCGCCCCTCCCCCCACATTTTGGGGTCTTCCCACTTTTGGGACCCCCCCCAAAATTTTGGGGTCCCCCCATTTTTTTGGGGTCTCCCCTAAACTTTGGGACCCCCCCCCCCCTCAATTTTTGGGGTCCCCCCCCGGCTCGGCAGTGAAGGGTGGGGGAGGGGATGGTGGGGGAGGGGTCAAATCTGGGGGTTCCCCCTCCCCTCCCCCCCAAATTTGGGGTGGGGGAGGGGCTGGAATGTTTTGGGGGGGGGGTGGGGGAGGGGCTCAGAATTGGGGGGTGGGGGGAGGGGAGGCCCCTAAAATTTGGGGGGGCCCCTTGTGCTCAGCTGGGGTGGGGGAGGGGACCCCAAAACCCCCCCGGGGTGGGGGAGGGGCCTCGGGACCCCCCAAATTCCCTCCTGGGGGGGGAGGGTTCCCCCCCCCCCCCAATTTTTGGGGTGCTCCGGGCGTGGCCCCTCCCCCTCAGGGGGTGGAGCTTGTGGGGAGGGGCGTGGTTTGGGGTGGGGGAGGGGCTGGGGAGATTTTGGGGGGGGACCCCAAATTTGGGGGGTGGGGGAGGGGCCTGGGGAGTCCCTGAGGGGGGCGGGGTTAAATAGGGTGGGGGAGGGGCCTGGGTGTGGCCACGCCCCCCTGGTGGCGTTGGGGGCGGGTTTGGGGTTCGGGGTGGGGCCGGAGGGGGCGGGGCCCGAGCGAGGGGCGGGGCCTGGCAGGGCGGGGCCGGCGGCGTTAGGTGCTGAAATAGACTGGGAAGGGAAATTTGCATATGATTAGCATTCCGTCCCCTCATTTGCATGTCACACCCCCTCTTTAGCATGCACAGTCACCCTCATTTGAATCCCCCACCCTCTCATTTGCATGCACAGGGCTCCACCCACTCCTGACTGCGTCAGCATGCATCAGAAATCAGAATCTAATTTGCATATGATTTACATTTGATTCCCACACCTTCTGAGTTGATTTGCATAGCCCCACCTCCTCTATTCCACCTCTCATTTGCATAAGCGACCCTCATTGGCATTCACTATGCTAATTTGCATACGACCATGCCCTCATTAGCATGCCCTGTTAATTTGCATAACCCTCTAATTAAGCCCCACCCCTCATTTAAATCCCTCACCCCGATTTGCATAGCCAAGACCCATTTGCATATCCCAACCCATCCATTTGCATGCAGTGCCCTTAATTTGCATACCCAGCCCCCTCATTTGCATATCTCAAAAAAAACCACATTTGCCTAACCTGGTGACCTCATTTGCATTACACAGCCCTCATTTGCATAACATGACCCTCATTTGAATAACCCAGTGTTCATTTGCATATTCACCCACCCGTTTGTTGGCCATTTGCATGCCCCGCCCTGCTTCCCCCGCCCCATCCCCGCTCCCAATTTGTCGCCAGCCTCCCTCATTTGCCATCTCATTTGCATATGGCGCCGCTCACCGATGATGATGATGAGGACGATGGCGCAGATCACGCCCAGGATGATCATCATCTGCGGGCACAAATTGGGGGGATTTTGGGGAAATTTGGGGATTTTGGGCAAATTTGGGGATTTTGGGGAAATTTGGGATTTTTTTGGGAATTTTGGGGAATTTTGGGGAATTTTGGGGGATTTTTGGGGAAATTTTGGGGGAATTTTGGGGGGAATTTTTGGGTTTTCTGGAGAATTTTTGGATTTTTTTGGCATTTTTGGGGGAATTTTTTGAGTTTTTGAGTCATTTTTGGGGTTTTGGGGTTTTTTGGAACATTTTTGGGTCGTTTTTGGGTCGTTTTTGGGGCTTTTTAGATGGATTTTTTTTGAGTTTTGGGGGAATTTTGGGGAGGAATTTTGGGGAGATTTTGTGTCTTTTTGGGTCTTTGGGGTTTTTTTGAGTTTTCTTGGGGTCTTTTTGGGGGTTTTTTGGGGCCTTTTTGGGGCCTTTTTGGGGGTCTTTTGGGGTTTTTTTTGGGGTCTTTTTGGGGATTTTGGGGGGGATTTTTGTGGAATTTTGGGGTTTTGGAGCATTTTGGGGAATTTTGGGAATTTTTGGGATTTTTGGGGGATTTTTTTGAGTTTTGTGGGGAATCTTTTGGAATTTTGGGGTAATTTGGGGGGAATTTGGGGGTTTTTGGTGTCTTTTTGGGTCTTGGGTTTTTTGGGGGGGTTGGGGTTTTTTTTTTACTTTTCTTGGGAATTTTGGGGCTTTTTGGGGTGATTTCAGCCAATTTTGGGGCTATTTGGGACCATTTTGGGGCATTTAGGGCCATTTTGGGGCCATTTCAGCCAATTTTGGGGTCATTTTGGGACTATTTCTATCAAATTTGGGGCCATTTTGTGGCTATCTCAGCCCGTTTTGGGTGGATTCCAGGCAATTTTGGGTCATTTCCTACCTTGAGGTTCTTCCACCAGTACTTGAGCTTGAGCTTGGGGCATTTGGGGCCATTTTGGGGCCATTTCAGTCAATTTTGGGGCCATTTTGGGGCCATTTCAGCCAATTTTGGGGCCATTTTGGTGCCATTTTGGGGCATTTTGGGGCCATTTGGGGCCATTTATCTCAATTTTGGGGCCATTTTGGGCCATTTCAGCCAATTTTGGGGCCATTTCGGGGGATCTCAGCCCATTTTGTGGCCATCTCAGCCCATTTTGGGCGGATTCCAGGCGATTTTGGGCCATTTCCTACCTTGAGGTTCTTCCACCAGTACCTGCGCTTGAGCTTGGGGCACTTGGGGCCATTTTGGGGCCATTTCAGCCAATTTTGGGGCCATTTCAGCCAATTTTGGGGACCATTTTGAGGGGATCTCAGCCCATTTTGGGGCTATCTCAGCCCATTTTGGGTGGATTCCAGGCAATTTTGGGCCATTTCCTACCTTGAGGTTCTTCCACCAGTACCTGCGCTTGAGCTTGGGGCACTTGGGGCCATTTTGGGGCCATTTCAGCCAATTTTGGGGCCATTTTGGGGCCATTTAAATCAATTTTGGGGCCATTTGGGGCCATTTTGGGGCTATTTTGGGGCTATTTCAGTCAATTTTGGGCCTATCTCAGCCCATTTTGGGTGGATTCCAGGCGATTTTGGGCCATTTCCTACCTTGAGTTCTTCCACCAGTACCTGCGCTTGAGCTTGGGGCACTTGGGGCCATTTTGGGGCCATTTTGGGGCCATTTTGGGGCCATTTCAGCCAATTTTGGGGCCATTTGGGGCCATTTTGGGGCCATTTAAATCAATTTTGGGGCCATTTTGGGGGGATCTCAGCTCGTTTTGGGTGGATTCCAGGCGATTTTGGGCCATTTCCTACCTTGAGGTTCTTCCACCAGTACTTGCGCTTGAGCTTGGGGCACTTGGGGCCATTTTGGGGCCATTTCAGTCAATTTTGGGGCCATTTTGGGGCCATTTTGGGGCCATTTCAGTCAATTTTGGGGCCATTTTGGGGCCATTTCAGCCAATTTTGGGGCCATTTTGGGGCATTTGGGCCATTTCAGCCAATTTGGGGCTATTTTGGGGCTATCTCAGCCCGTTTTGGGTGGATTCCAGGCAATTTTGGGCCATTTCCTACCTTGAGGTTCTTCCACCAGTACCTGCGCTTGAGCTTGGGGCACTTGGGGCCATTTCAGTCAATTTTGGGGCCATTTTGGGGCCATTTCAGCCAATTTTGGGGCCATTTTGGGGCTATCTCAGCCCATTTTGGGGCTATCTCAGCCCGTTTGGGTGGATTCCAGGCAATTTTGGGCCATTTCCTACCTTGAGGTTCTTCCACCAGTACTTGCGCTTGAGCTTGGGGCACTTGGGGCCATTTTGGGGCCATTTCAGCCAATTTTGGGGCCATTTTGGGGCATTTGGGGCCATTTCAGTCAATTTTGGGGCCATTTTGGGGCCATTTTAGCCAATTTTGGGGCCATTTTGGGGGGATCTCAGCCCATTTTAGGGGATCTCAGCCCATTTTGGGGCTATCTCAGCCCGTTTTGGGGCTCTCTCAGCCCGTTTTGGGTGGATTCCAGGCGATTTTGGGCCATTTCCTACCTTGAGGTTCTTCCACCAGTACTTGCGCTTGAGCTTGGCCGCGCTGGTCTCGAACTGGGAGGCGCCGGCCTGGAGCGCGTCCGCCCGGTCGTCCAGCTCCGAGAGCTTCTGGTCCCGCTCCAGCACCTTGTCCACGTTCACCCGCATGATGTCCACCACCTGCGGCCCGACAGCGGGCAGGGGCTCTGAGGGACCGCCGCGGCCACGCCGGGGGGCTCAGAGGACCACGGGGGGCCAGGCCGGGGGTCTCTGAGTGACCACAGGGGCCAGGCCAGGGGGCTCAGAGGGACCACAGGGGTCACAGACAGGGGGCTCCCAGTGACCACAGGGGACACAGGGGGCTCAGAGGGACCGCTGCGGCCAGGCCGGGGGGCTCCCAGTGACCGCAGGGGTCACAGACAGGGGGCTCCGAGTGACCACAGGGGCCAGGCCAGGGGGCTCAGAGGGACCACTGCAGCCACAGCCAGGGGGCTCAGAGTGACCACAGGGGTCACAGCCAGGGGTGGTGGGCAGCGGGCAGCGGGCAGCGGGCAGGGGCTCCCAGTGACCGCTGTGCTCGGCCATGGCCAGGGGGCTCAGAGTGACCAGTGCAGCCACGGCCAGGGGCAGGGGGTCAGTGGGCTCCCAGTGACCACAGGGGCCACAGACAGGGGGCTCTGAGGGACCACAGGGGCCACAGCCATGGTGACAACCAGGGGCAGCGTCCAGCGGGGCTGAGTGACCGCTGCGGCCAGGCCAGGGGGCTCTGAGTGACCACGGGGGCCATGGCCAGGGGCAGGGGTCACTGGGCAGTGGGCAGTGGTCAGTGGGCTCTGAGTGACCACAGGGGCCACAGCCAGGGGCAGTGGGCAGGGGGCTCCCAGTGACCGCAGGGGCCATGGCCAGGGGGTCTCAGTGACCACAGGGCCACAGACAGGGGGCTCAGAGGGACCACTGCAGCCACGGCCAGGGGGCTCCGAGTGACCACAGGGGTCACTGGGCAGTGGTCAGTTGGGTTCAGTGACCACTGCATTCGGCCATGGGCACAGCCACTGACCACACCCACTGACCACACCCACCGACCACACCCACTGACCACACCCACTGACCACACCCACTGACCACACCCCTGACCCCTCCCCAACTGGCCACATCCCACTGACCACGCCCCCACTGACCACTCCCTCACCAACCACACCCCCACGCCAATGACCACTGACCACTCTCCATCCCACTGGCCACACCCCCTGACCCCTCCCCCACTGACCACAACATCACTGACCACACCCCCGTTGACCACACCCTCGCCCCACTGACTGCTCCCCCATTGGCCCCATCACCCCACTGACCCCTCCCCCACTGACCACACCCGGGCCACACCCACTGACCGCCCCTCCACCCCAACTGACCCCTCCCTTCAGCCCCTCCCCCTCCCCATTTCATTGACCCCTCCCCACTGACCACACCCACTGAGCTCATCCCTCTGACCACACCCACTGACCTCATCCCTCTGACCACACCCCTCTGACCACACCCACTGACCACACCCACTGACCTAATCCCTCTGACCCCACCCACTGATCCCACCCACTGACCCACCCATTGACCACACCCACTGACCACACCTTGACCCCTTCCCCCAGCCCCTCCCCTTTCACTGACCCCTCCCCCTTTCACTGACCACACCCCCTTTCACTGACCACACCCCACTGACCCCGCCCACCGGCCCCTCCTCTTTCACTGACCCCATACTGACCCCCTCCCCCTCTCCCAGCCCCTCCCCCTCTCCCAGCCCCTCCCCCCGCCCCTCCCCCACCTCATCCACTTGGGCCTGGGTCTGCTGCAGCCGCCGGTTGCTGGTCAGGTTGGGGGGAGGGGCGGGGGGTCCCCCCCCTTCGCCCGCGGCGGGGGGAGGGGCGGCGGGGGCCGAGGGCGCCGACCTGGCCGGACACGGGGGGCAAAGGGCAAAGGTCAGCCCGGCCACGCCCCCAGGGGACCAGCGGGGGGCAGGGTGACCGCAGGGTGACCACAGGGTGACACCAGAGTGACACCAGAGTGACCCCTGGGGTGTCCCCAATGTCCCCAGAGTGACACCAGAGTGACACCAGGGTCAGTGACCACTGGGGTGACACCAGTGACCACAGAGTGACCATTGGGTGACACCAGAGTGACCCCTGGGGTGTCCCCAATGTCCCCCCAGTGACCTCCAGGGTGTCCCCAATGTCCAGGTGACCCCTCCAGGGTGTCCCCAGTGTCCCCAAAGTGACCACAGGGTGACCCCAATGTCCCCCCAGTGACCTCCAAGGTGTCCCCAGTGTCCAGGTGACCCCCCCAGGGTGTCCCCAACGTCCCCAGAGTGACCACAGGGTGTCCCCAATGTCCGAGTGACCCCCCCAATGTCCCCAGAGTGACCCAAGGGGGACCCCGAGATCTGAGTGACCCCCAGGGTGTCCCTAACGTCCCCCCAGGGTGTCCCCAGTGTCCCCAGAGTGACCACAGAGTGTCCCCAATGTCCGAGTGACCCCCAAAGTGTCCCCAATGTCCCCCCAGAGCATCCCCAGTGTCCCCAATGTCCCCCCAGGGTGTCCCCAACGTCCCCAGAGTGACCCAAGGGGGACCCCGAGGTCTGAGTGACCACAGAGTTGTCCCCAACACCCTCAGAGTGACCACAGGGTGTCCCCAGTGTCCCCCCAGTGACCTCCAAGGTGTTCCCAACGTCCCCAGAGTGACCACAGGGTGTCCCCAAGATCTGAGTGACCACAGAGGGGTCCCAATGTCCCCCCAGGGTGTCCCCAGTGTCCAGGTGACCCCTCCCAAATGTCCCCAACGTCCCCAGAGTGACCATGGGGTGACCCAAGATCTGAGTGACCCCCAAAGTGTCCCCAGTGTCCCCTCAGGGTGTCCCTGATGTCCCCAAAGTGACCCCAGAGTGACCAAGGGGTGTCCCCAGTGTCCCCCCAGTGTCCCCAGAGTGACCCCAGGGGTGTCCCCAACACCTGAGTGACCCCCAAACCATCCAGGTGACCCCCCCAGGATGTCCCCAGTGTCCCCAAAGTGACCACAGGGGTGTCCCCAGTGTCCAGGTGACCCCCCAGGGTGTCCCCAGTGTCCCCAGAGTGACCCCAGCGGTGTCCCCAAGATCTGCAATGTCCCCCCAGGGTGTCCCCAACACCCCCAGAGTGACCACAGGGTGACCCCAGTGTCCCCCCAGTGACCTCCAAGGTGTCCCCCAACATCCCCAGAGTGACCACAGAGGGGTCCCCCCAATGTCCCCCCAGGGTGTCCCCAATGTCCAGGTGACCCCTCCCAAATGTCCCCAACGTCCCCAGAGTGACCACAGGGTGACCCCAAGATCTGAGTGACCCCCAAAGTGTCCCCAGTATCCCCAATGTCCCCTCAGGGTGTCCCTGATGTCCCCAAAGTGACCCAAGGGCTGTCCCCGAGATCTGAGTGACCACAGAGGTGACCCCAAAGTGACCCCAGAGTGACCAAGGGGTGTCCCCAGTGTCCCCCCAGTGTCCCCACAGTGACCCCAGGGGCGTCCCCAACACCTGAGTGACCCCCAAACCATCCAGGTGACCCCCCCAGGGTGTCCCCAAAATGACCCAAGGGGTGTCCCCAAGATCTGAGTGACCACAGGGGGGTCCCCAATGTCCCCCCAGTGACCTCCAAGGTGTCCCCAATGTCCCCAGTGTAACCACAGGGGGGTCCCCAGTGTCCAGGTGACCCCTCCACGGTGTCCCCAATGTCCCCAAAGTGACCACAGGGGTGTCCCCAATGTCCGAGTGACCCCCGAAGTGTCCCCAATGTCCCCCCAGAGCGTCCCCAGTGTCCCCAAAGTGACCACAGGGTGTCCCCAATGTCCGAGTGACCCCCCCAGGGTGTCCCCAAGATCTGAGTGACCCCCCCAGGGTGTCCCCAATGTCCCCCCAGGGTGGCCCCAGTGTCCCCAAAGTGACCCCAGGGGCGTCCCCAACACCTGAGTGACCCCCAAACCTTCCAGGTGACCCCCCAGGGTGTCCCCAATGTCCCCAGAGTGACCATGGGGTGTCCCCAAGATCTGAGTGACCCCAGGGGTGTCCCCAATGTCCCCAATGTCCCCCCAGGGTGTCCCCAACATCCCCAAAGTGACCACGGAGTGGCCATGGGGTGTCCCCAATGCCCCCCTGGGGTGGCTCCAGTGTCCCCAATGTCCCCCCAGTGTCCCCCCAGGGTGTCCTCAATGTCCCTGGGGTGTCCCCAATGTCCCCAATGTGACCACGGAGTGGCCATGGGGTGTCCCCAGTGTCCCCCCAGGGTGTCCCCAACGTCCCCAGAGTGACCACGGAGTGACCATGGGGTGTCCCCAGTGTCCCCCCAGGGTGTCCCCAATGTCCCCAGAATGACCACAGAGTGACCCTGGGGTGGCCCCAGTGTCCCCAATGTCCCCCCAATGTCCCCCCAGGGTGTCCCCAATGTCCCCAGTGTCCCCCCAGTGACCCCCTGGGGTGTCCCCAATGTCCCCCCAATGTCCCCCCGGGGTGTCCCCAGTGTCCCCCCAATGTCCCCAGTGTCCCCCCAGTGACCCCCTGGGGTGTCCCCAATGTCCCCCCAATGTCCCCCCGGGGTGTCCCCAGTGTCCCCCCAATGTCCCCAGTGTCCCCCCAGTGTCCCCCCGGGGTGTCCCCAATGTCCCCAATGTGACCCCCAGGGGTCCCCACCATCCAGGCCCCTCCCCCCCCCGGGGGGGGTCCCCGCTCTCCGGGCCCCTCCCCCACCCCCCCACCCCCCCCCGCGCGGGGTGGGGGAGGGGCGGTCCCTCCGCAGCGGGGGGAGGGGCGCCGGGTGAGGATTTTCCCACCCCTCCCCCCCCCCCGTTCTGCGTCGGTGGCTAAAAATAGACCGGGGGTGGGGGAGGGGCTGGGGAGGGGGAGGGGAGGGGGCCGAGCCCTCCCAGTGCTCCCAGTGCTCCCAGTTCAGCCGGGGCCGCCGCCCCTCCCCCACCGCGGGGGGGCTCTGCGGAGCTCGGGGGGGGGGGGGTGGGGGAGGGGCGCGGGGGGAGGGGCGGCCCCCAGGGGGTTCCGGGGGTCCCGGGGGGGGGAGGGGAGGGGGGGAGGGGCAAGATCGGGGGGGTCACGGGGGGGTCGTGGGGGGGGGGATGGAGGATGCGGCGGGGGGGGAGGGGCGGGGGGAGGGGGGATGGGGGGTCCGGGGGGGTGGGGGAGGGGGCGGGGGGGCGTCCCGGGATGGGGGGGGGGGATGGGGGGGGGTCGGGGGTCCCCAAATTCTCATCCCGGAGCTCGTGGGGGGGGGGGGGCGCGATGAGGGGGGGGGAGGGGCGGGGCGGGGAGGGCCGGGGGGGGGATGGAGGGGGCGGCGGGGGGTGGGGGAGGGGCGGGGGGGCCCAGGGGGTCCCGGGGGGGGTCGCGCCCCCCACTCACATCCCGGAGCGGAGCGCGGTCGGTGCGGCGGAAGATGGCGGCGGGGGCGGCGCGAAGCATCCGGGAACCGGGGGGGGGCGGGGGGGGCGCGGGGGGGGGAGGGGAGAGGGGGGGAGGGGAGGGAGGGGAGGGGGGCTGAGAGAGGGGGGGGCCTGGGGAAAGGGGGGAGGGGCTGGGGGACAGGGGATCTGTGGGGTGGGGGGGTCTGTGGGGTGGGGGGATCTATGGGGTGGGGGGTCTGTGGGGTGGGGGGGTCTGTGGGGCACAGGGTGATCTATGGGGTGGGGGGTCTGAGGGGTGGGGGGGTCTGTGGGGCACAGGGGGGTTTATGGGGTGGGGGGATCTATGGGGTGGGAGGGTCTGTGGGGCACGGAGTGATCTATGGGGTGGGGGGGGTCTGTGGGGTGGGGGGCGTCTATGGGGTGGGGGGGGTCTGTGGGGCACAGGGGGGTCTATGGGGTGGGGGGTCTATGGGGTGGGGGGGTCTATGGGGTGGGGGATCTATGGGGTGGGGGTCTCTATAGGGTGGGGGGGTCTGTGGGGCACGGGGGGTCTGTGGGGTGGGGGGATCTAGGTGGTGGGGGGGGTCTGTGGGGTGGGGAATTTGTGGGGTAGGGGGTCTATGGGGCACAGGGGGGTTTATGGGGTGAGGGGGTCTGTGGGGTGGGGGGTCTATGGGGCACGGAGTGATCTATGGGGTGAGGGGTCTATAGGGTGGGGGGGGTCTGTGGGGTAGGGGGGTCTATGGGGTGGGGGGGTCTATGGGGCATCCATCCTATGGGGCACGGAGTGATCTATGGGGCGGGGGTCTATGGGGTGGGGGGGATCTATGGGGTGGGGGGGTCTGTGGGGTGGGGAATCTGTGGGGTAGGGGGTCTATGGGGCACAGGGGGGTCTTTGGGGTGGGGGGTCTGTGGGGCACAGGGGGGTTCTATGGGGTGGGGGGATCTATGTGGTGGGGGCATCTATAGGGTGGGGGGGTTCTATGGGGTGGGGGTCTCTATGGGGTGGGGGGGTCTGTGGGGCACGGGGGGTCTATGGGGTGGGGGGATCTATGGGGTGGGGGGGTCTGTGGGGCACGGGGGGTCTATGGGGTGGGGGGATCTATGGGGTGGGGGAATCTATGGGGCATGGGGGGTTTATGGGGTGGGGGGGTCTATGGGGCATCCATCCTATGGGGCACGGAGTGATCTATGGGGCGGGGGTCTATAGGGTGGGGGGGATCTATGGGGCATGAGGGGTTTATGGAGTCGGGGGTCTATGGGGCATCTATGGGGTGGGGGGGTTTATGGGGTGGGGGTTTCTATGGGGCACAGGGGGTTTATGGGGCACAGGGGGGTCTATGGGGTGGGGATCTATGGGGTGGGGGATCTGTGGGGTGGGGGGATCTATGGGGTGGGGGAATCTGTGGGGTAGGGGGTCTATGGGGCACGGAGTGATCTATGGGGTGGGGGGGTCTGAGGGGTGGGGGGGTCTGTGGGGTGGGGGGATCTATGGGGTGGGGGGGTTTATGGGGTGGGGGTTTCTATGGGGCACAGGGGGTTTATGGGGCACAGGGGGGTCTATGGGGTGGAGATCTATGGGGTGGGGGATCTATGGGGTGGGGGATCCTTTGGGAGATCCATGGGGGGTCTGTGGGGTGGGGATCTATGGGGCGTGAGGGGATCTATGGGGCGTGAGGGGATCTATGGGGCACAGGGCATCCTATGGGGCATCCTATGAGGGATCTATGGGGTGGGGATTTATGGGGCATCCTATGGGGCACGGGGGGCACTGTGGGGTGGGGGGATCTATGGGGTGGGGGAATCTATGGGGCATAGGGGGTTTATGGGGTGAGGGGTCTATGGGGTGGGAGCTGTATGGGGTGGGGGGATCCATGGGGCATCTATGGGGGATCTATGGGGTGTGGGTCTATGGAGCACCCTATGGGGCACGGGGGGCACTGTGGGGTGAGGGGGTCTATGGGGTGAGGGGGTCTATGGGGTGGGGGGATCTATGGGGGATCTATGGGGTGGGGGGATCTATGGGGGATCTATGGGGTGGGGGGATCTATGGGGCACGGGGGGGTTTATGGGGCACAGAGTGATCTATGGGGTGAGAGGGTTTATGGGGTCGGGAGTGTGTGGGGTGGGGGTCTGTGGGGCACCCTATGGGGCACGGGGGGCACTGTGGGGTGAGGGGATCTATGGGGTGGGGGGATCTATGGGGTGGGGGGATCTATGGGGTGGGGGGATCTATGGGGCACGGGGGGATCTATGGGGGATCTATGGGGTGAGGGGTCTGTGGGGCACCCTATGGGGCACAGGGGGGTCTATGGGGTGGGAGCCATATGGGGTGGGGGGATCCATGGGGCATCTTTGGGGGATCTATGGGGTGTGGGTCTGTGGGGCACCCTATGGGGCACAGGGGGCACTGTGGGGTGGGGGGATCTATGGGGCACAGGGGGGTCTATGGGGGATCTATGGGGTGAGGGGTCTATGGGGCATCCTATGGGGCACAAGGGGGTCTATGGGGTGGGAGCCGTATGGGGTGGGGGTCTCTATGGGGCACGGGGGGTTTATGGGGTGGGGGGATCTATGGGGCACAGGGGGTTCATGGGGTGAGGGGTCTACGGGGCATCCTATGGGGCACAGGGGGGTCTATGGGGTGGGAGCTGTATGGGGTGGGGGGATCTATGGGGCACGGGGGGTTTATGGGGTGGGGGGAGCTATGGGGGATCTATGGGGTGAGGGGTCTATGGGGCGGGGATCTATGGGGCACAGGGGGGTCTATTATGGGGTGGGAGCCGTTTGGGGTGGGGGGATCTATGGGGCACGGGGGTCTATGGGGCATCCAAGGGGGGATCTATGGGGGATCTATGGGGGATCTATGGGGTGAGGGGTCTATGGGTCATCCTATGGGGCACAAGGGTCTATGGGGCAGGGGGAACTATAGGGTGGGGGTTCTATGGGGCAGGGGGATCTATAGGGTGGGGTTCTATGGGGCAGGGGGGTCTATGGGGCAGGGGGATCTATAGGGTGGGGGGTCTATGGGGCAGGGGGATCTATAGGGCACAAGGGTCTATGGGGCAGGGGGAACTATAGGGTGGGGGTTCTATGGGGCAGGGGGATCTATGGGGCACAGGGGGGTCTATGGGGCAGGGGGTCTATGGGGCATGGGGGTCTATGGGGCACGGGGGTCTATGGGGTGAGGGGTCTATGGGTCATCCTATGGGGCACAGGGGGATCTATGGGGCAGGGGGTCTATGGGGTGAGGGGTCTATGGGTCATCCTATGGGGCACAGGGGGATCTATGGGGCAGGGGGAACTATAGGGTGGGGGGTCTATGGGGCAGGGGGATCTATAGGGTGGGGGGGTCTATGGGGCAGGGGGAACTATAGGGTGGGGGGTCTATGGGGCAGGGGGATCTATAGGGTGGGGGGGTCTATGGGGCAGGGGGAACTATAGGGTGGGGGGTCTATGGGGCAGGGGGATCTATAGGGTGGGGGTTCTATGGGGCAGGGGGGCTCTATGGGGCTGGGGGTCTCTGTGGGGTTTTTATGGGGTCTGAGGGGCTCTGTGGGTTCAGTGGGGGTCTCTATGGGGCTGGGGGATTCTGGGGGGTCTCTATGGGGTCTCTATGGGGCAGGGGGGTCTCTGTGGGGCTGGGGGATTCTGGGGGGTCTCTATGGGGCAGGGGGGTCTCTGTGGGGCTGGGGGATTCTGGGGGGTCTCTGTGGGGTCAGTGGGGGTCTCTGTGGGGCTGGGGGATTCTGGGGGGTCTCTATGGGGCAGGGGGGTCTCTGTGGGGCTGGGGGATTCTGGGGGGTCTCTGTGGGGTCAGTGGGGGGCTCTGTGGGGCTGGGGGGGGGCTCGATGGGATTTTTATGGGGCAGGGGGTTCTGTAGGGCTGGGGTGGTCTCTGTGGGGCTGGGGGTCTCTGGGGGGGTCTCAGTGGGGCTGGGGGTCTCTGTGGGTTCTTTATGGGGTTTTTAGTGGGGCTGGGGGTTTCTGGGGGTCCCAGGGGGTCTCAGCGGGGCTGGGGGTCTCTGTGGGGTCTCTGGATGGTTTTTAATGGGGCTGGGGGTTTCTGGGGGGGGTCTCAGTGGGGCTGGGGGCTTCTGGGGGGTCTCAGTGGGGCTGGGGGTCCCTGGGGGGTCTCAGTGGGGTTGGGGGGTCTCAGTAGGGCTGGGGGTCTCTGGAGGGTTTCTATGGGGCTGGGGGTTTCTGGGGGGTCTCAGTGGGGCTGGGGGTCCCTGGGGGGTCTCAGTGGGGCTGGGGGTCCCTGGGGGGTCTCAGTGGGGCTGGGGGTTTCTGGGGGTCCCTGGGGGTCTCAGCGGGGCCCGGCCCCTCCCCCCACAAAGAGCCAGAGTCTCCCAGGTAAAACCAGAACAGCTTTATTGGGGGGGAGGGGCGGGAGACCCCCCCCAAATAACGGGGGGAGGGGACCCCAAATAGGGGGGAGGGGACCCCAAATGGGGGGAGGGGACCCCAATGGCAGCAGGGGGGAGACCCCCCCCAAAATGGGGGGAGGGGAAGACCCCCAAAATAAAAAGGGGGAGGGGGGAGACCCCCCCAAAAATGGGGGCTGGGACCCCCCACCCCAAAATAAAAGAGGGAGGGGCACCCCCCCAAAAATGGGGGAGGGGCACCCCCAAAAATGGGGGAGGGGCACCCCCAAAAATGGGGGAGGGGCACCCCCCAAAAATGGGGGAGGGGCACCCCCAATAATGGGGGAGGGGCACCCCCCAATAATGGGGGAGGGGCACCCCCAGCCCCTCCCCCCTCCCCCCCCCGCGGGATTTGGGGTTCTTGGGTGGGGGAGGGGCTGTGCCCATCCCCCCAGATTTGGGTTGGGGGGGGTCTGGGGGGGGGGGTCAAGGGTCAAAGGTCAGTGTCCGAGGGGTCAAAGGTCAGTGTCCGAAGGTCCGGGGGGGGGTCAAAGGTCAGGGGTCAGTGGCCAGAGGTCCTGGAGGGTCAGGGGTCAGTGCTGGGCAGTGGGCAGTGCTGGGGTCAGGGGTCAGGGGTCAGGGGTCAGAGGTCAGGAGGGGCAGTACCCGGGGGGCAGGACCCTCCGGGAGTGCCCCCTGACCCAGGGGTGCCCCAGGACCCCCCTGAGGGGCAGTGCTGGGGTCAGGGGTCAGGGGTCAGGGTGGGTCAGGGGTCAGGGGTCAGAGGTCAGGAGGGGCAGTACCCCGGGGGCAGGACCCTCCGGGAGTGGCCCCTGACCCAGGGGTGCCCCAGGACCCCCCGCAGGGGCAGTGCTGGGGTCAGAGGTCAGGGGTCAGAGGTCAGGGGTCAGGGTGGGTCAGGGGTCAGAGGTCAGGGGGGGCAGTAGCCCGGGGGCAGGACCCTCCGGGAGTGGCCCCTGACCCAGGGGTGCCCCAGGACCCCCCGCAGGGGCAGTGATGGGGTCAGGGGTCAGGGGTCAGAGGTCAGGGTGGGTCAGGGGTCAGGGGGGGCAGTAGCCGGGGGGCAGGACCCTCCGGGAGTGCCCCCTGACCCAGGGGTGCCCCAGGACCCCCCGCAGGGGCAGGCGCTGTCCCGGCAGGCGCCGCAGCAGCCGCTGGATCAGATCGCGAGCGCCCTCGGGGATGTGCGGGGGGAAGTGCAGGTCCACCTGGGGGGGGGACAGGTGAGACCCAGGTGAGACCAGGTGGGACAGGTGAGACAGGGGGGACAGGTGACACCAGGTGGGACAGGTGAGACAGGTCAGACAAGGGAGACAGGTGGGACAGGTGGGACGGGGGGGGTCAGGGATGTGCGGGGGAAAGTGCAGGTCCACCTGGGGGGGACAGGTGAGACCCAGGGGGGACAGGTGAGACAGGGGGGACAGGGGGGACAGGTGGGACAGGTGAGACAGGGGGGACAGGAGGGGTCAGGGATGTGCAGGTCCACCTGGGGGGGGGACAGGGGGACAGGTGAGACCCAGGGGGGACAGGTGAGACAGAGGGGACAGGTGAGACAGGGGGGACAGGTGAGACAGGGGGGACAGGTGGGACAGGTGAGACAGGGGGGACAGGTGAGCGCAGGTGTGCCCAGGTGAGCCCAGGTGTGCCCAGGTGAGCTCACCTGTGCCATCCCCTGCAGGTACCCATGGCCGAGGGGCTCTCACAGGGCAATTTGGGGCACTTTGGGTTAATTTGGGTCACTTTGATGGGGTTGGGCTCAGTCTAAAGGGGCTTTCAGTGCCCAGGTGAGCCCAGGTGTGCCCAGGTGAGCTCACCTGTGCCATCCCCTGCAGGTACCCATGGCCGAGGGGCTCTCACAGGGGAATTTGGGGCACTTTGGGTTAATTTGGGCTCAGTTTTGGGTTGTTTTGGCTCAGTTTTAAGGGGCTTTCAGTGCCCAGGTGAGCCCAGGTGTGCCCAGGTGAGCTCACCTGTGCCATCCCCTGCAGGTACCCATGGCCGAGGGGCTCTCACAGGGCAATTTGGGGCACTTTGGGTTAATTTGGGTCACTTTGATGGGGTTGGGCTCAGTTTTAAGGGGCTTTCAGTGCCCAGGTGTGCCCAGGTGTGCCCAGGTGAGCTCACCTGTGCCATCCCCTGCAGGTGTCAGCAGCTGAGGGGCTCTCACAGGGGAATTTGGGGCACTTTGGGTTAATTTGGGCTCAGTTTTGGGTTGTTTTAAGGCAGTTTAAAGGGGGTTTCAGTGCCCAGGTGTGCCCAGGTGTGCCCAGGTGAGCTCACCTGTGCCATCCCCTGCAGGTACCCATGGCTGAGGGGCTCTCACAGGGGAATTTGGGGCACTTTGGGTTAATTTGGGGCACTTTGATGGGGTTGGGCTCAGTTTTAAGGGGGTTTCAGTGCCCAGGTGTGCCCAGGTGAGCTCACCTGTGCCATCCCCTGCAGGTACCCGTGGCCGAGGGGCTCTCACAGGGGAATTTGGGGCACTTTGGGTTAATTTGGGTCACTTTGATGGGGTTTGGGCTTGTTTTGGCTCAGTTTAAAGGGGGTTTCAGTGCCCAGGTGTGCCCAGGTGAGCTCACCTGTGCCATCCCCTGCAGGTACCCATGGCCGAGGGGCTCTCACAGGGCAATTTGGGGCACTTTGGGTTAATTTGGGCTCAGTTTTGGGTTGTTTTAAGGCAGTTTAAAGGGGGTTTCAGTGCCCAGGTGTGCCCAGGTGTGCCCAGGTGAGCTCACCTGTGTGATCCTGCGGTAGGTGTCGGCGGCCGAGGGGCTCTCGAAGGGCGGGTGCCCGGCCAGCAGCTCGTAGCACAGCACCCCCAGGCACCACAGGTCCACCTTCTCATCATGGCCGCCGCCCTCCACCATCTCGGGGGGCAGGTAATCCAGGGTGCCGCACAGGGTGCGCCGCCTGAGGGGGTACACGCGCACCTGAGCACACCTGGGCACACCTGGGCAGGTGCAACGCTCACCTGGGCACACCTGGGCATGTTCAATGCACACCTGAGCACACCTGGGCACACCTGGGCAGGTGCAACGCACACCTGGGCACACCTGGGCACACCTGGGCAGGTGCAACACACACCTGGGCACACCTGGGCATGTTCAATGCACACCTGAGCACACCTGGGCACACCTGGGCACGTGCAACGCACACCTGGGCACACCTGGGCACACCTGGGCAGGTGCAACACACACCTGGGCACACCTGGGCAGGTTCAACACACACCTGGGCTCACCTGGGCATGTTCAACACACACCTGAGCACACCTGGGCATGTTCAATGCACACCTGAGCACACCTGGGCACACCTGGGCAGGTGCAACGCACACCTGGGCACACCTGGGCACACCTGGGCAGGTGCAACACACACCTGGGCACACCTGGGCATGTTCAACACACACCTGGGCACACCTGGGCATGTTCAACACACACCTGAGCACACCTGGGCACACCTGGGCAGGTTCAACACACACCTGGGCACACCTGGGCACAGCCAGAGCCCTCACAGATTCCCCCAGGTGTGTCTCACCTGTCCCAGGTGTGCCCCAGGTGTGCCCCCAGTGTGCCCCAGGTGTACCCAGGTGTGCCCAGGTGTACTGAGCTGTATCCCAGGTGTACCCAGGTGTGCCCCAGATGCATCTCACCTGTCCCAGGTGTGCCCAGGTGTGCCCCAGATGCATCTCACCTGTCCCAGGTGTGCCCAGGTGTACTGAGCTGTATCCCACGTGTACCCAGGTGTGTCCCAGATGCGTCTCACCTGTCCCAGGTGTGCCCCCAGTGTGCCCCAGGTGTACCCAGGTGTGCCAGGGTGTGCCCAGGTGTACCGAGCTGTATCCCAGGTGTACCCAGGTGTGTCCCAGATGCGTCTCACCTGCCCCAGGTGTGCCCAGGTGTGCCCATGTGCACCGAGCTGTATCCCAGGTGTGCCCAGGTGTGCCCCAGATGCATCTCACCTGCCCCAGGTGTGCCCAGGTGTGCCCAGGTGTGTGCCCAGGTGTGCCAGCTCTCACCTGAGCGAGGGGGCGTGCACGGACCACCTGAAATCGGCCATTTTGAACCCTCCCCTGCCCCTTTTACCCCCATCCCAGCCCCATAACCCCTCCCAGGTGTGCCCAGGTGTGCCCAGGTGTGTGCCCAGGTGTGCCAGGACTCACCTGAGCGAGGGGGCGTGCACAGACCAGCCGAAGTCGGCCATTTTGAGCCCTCCCATCCCCTTTTACCCCCCAAACAGCCCCCAGGTGTGCCCAGGTGTGTGCCCAGGTGTGCCCAGGTGTGCCAGCTCTCACCTGAGCGAGGGGGCGTGCACGGACCACCCAAAATCGGCCATTTTGAGCCCTCCCATCCCCCTTTTACCCCCCAAACAGCCCCCAGGTGTGCCCAGGTGAGTGCCCAGGTGTGTGCCCAGGTGTGCCAGCTCTCACCTGAGCGAGGGGGCGTGCACGGACCACCCAAAATCGGCCATTTTGAGCCCTCCCCTGCCCCTTTTACCCCCATCCCAGCCCCATAACCCCTCCCAGGTGTGCCCAGGTGTGCCCAGGTGTGTGCCCAGGTGTGCCAGGACTCACCTGAGCGAGGGGGCGTGCACAGACCAGCCGAAGTCGGCCATTTTGAGCCCTCCCATCCCCTTTTACCCCCCAAACAGCCCCCAGGTGTGCCCAGGTGTGTGCCCAGGTGAGTGCCCAGGTGTGTGCCCAGGTGTGCCAGCTCTCACCTGAGCGAGGGGGCGTGCACGGACCACCCAAAGTCGGCCATTTTGAGCCCAATCCTGCCCCTTTTACCCCCATCCCAGCCCCCCAGGTGTGCCCAGGTGTGTCCAGGTGTGTGCCCAGGTGTGTGCCCAGGTGTGCCCAGGTGTGCCCCCAGGTGTGCCAGGACTCACCTGAGCGAGGGGGCGTGCACGGACCACCCAAAGTCGGCGATCTTGAGCTCCCCCTTGAGGCCGAGCAGGAGATTCTCGGGTTTGATGTCCCGGTGGATCACCTTGCGCCCGTGGCAGTACAGGAGGGCGTCGGCCAGCTCCTCCATCAGCTGCCAAATTTGGGGGGTCAGGGCACCCCAAAATCATCCTGGAGACCCCAAAAATCCACTCGGGGCACCCCAAAACCCCCCAGGTGTGCCCAGGTACCCCCAAATCCCCCCCAGGTGCTCTGAGGGGAAGCGGCTCCTGCACAAGGATAAAAACTGACTCAGGGCACCCCAAAATCCTCCAAAGTGACCCCAAAATCCACTCGGGGCACCCCAAAATCATCCCGGGCACCCCAAAAATCCACTCGGGGCACCCCAAAACCCCCCAGGTGTGCCCAGGTACCCCCAAATCCCCCCCAGGTGCTCTGAGGGGAAGCGGCTCCTCCACGAGGACAAGAACTGACTCAGGCACCCCAAAATCCTCCAAAGTGACCCCAAAATCCACTCGGGGCACCCCAAAATCCACCAAAGTGACCCCAAAATCCTCTCAGGGCACCCCAAAATCCACTCGGGGCACCCCAAAATCCTCTCGGGAACCCCAAAAATGCACTCGGGGCACCCCAAACCCCCCAGGTGTGCCCAGGTACCCCCAAATCCCCCCCAGGTGCTCTGAGGGGAAGCAGCTCCTCCCTGAGGACGAGAGGATAAAAACTGACTCAGGCGCCCCAAAATCCTCCAAAGTGACCCCAAAATCCACTCGGGGCACCCCAAAATCATCCCGGGAACCCCAAAATCCACTCGGGGCACCCCAAAAATGCACTCGGGGCACCCCAAAACCCCCCAGGTGTGCCCAGGTACCCTCAAATCCCCCCCAGGTGCTCTAAGAGGAAGCGGCTCCTCCACAAGGATAAAAACTGACTCAGGCACCCCAAAATCCTTCAAAGTGACCCCAAAATCCACTCGGGGCACCCCAAAATCCTCCCGGGAACCCCAAAAATGCACTCGGGGCACCCCAAAACCCCCCAGGTGTGCCCAGGTACCCCCAAACCCCCCCAGGTGCTCTGAGGGGAAGCGGCTCCTCCACAAGGATAAAAACTGACTCAGGGCACCCCAAAATCCTCCAAAGTGACCCCAAAATCCACTCAGGGCACCCCAAAATCATCCTGGGAACCCCAAAAATCCACTCGGGGCACCCCAAAACCCCCCAGGTGTGCCCAGGTACCCCCAAATCCCCCCCAGGTGCTTTGGAGGGAAGCAGCTCCTCCACAAGGATAAAAACTGACTCAGGGCACCCCAAAATCCTCCAAAATGACCCCAAAATCCACTCAGGACACCCCAAAATCATCCCGGGAACCCCAAAAATCCACTCGGGGCACCCCAAAACCCCCCCAGGTGTGCCCAGGTACCCCCAAACCCCCCCAGGTGCTCCAAGAGGAAGCGGTTCCTCCACAAGGATAAAAACTGACTCAGGGCACCCCAAAATCCTCCAAAGTGACCCCAAAATCCACTCGGGGCACCCCAAAATCATCCCGGGCACCCCAAAAATGCACTCGGGGCACCCCAAAACCCCCCAGGTGTGCCCAGGTACCCCCAAATCCCCCCCAGGTGCTCCAAGAGGAGGCAGCTCCTCCACGAGGACAAGAACTGACTCAGGGCACCCCAAAATCCTCCAAAGTGACCCCAAAATCCACTCAGGGCACCCCAAAATCCTCCTGGGAACCCCAAAAATGCACTCAGGGCACCCCAAAACCCCCCAGGTGTGCCCAGGTACCCCCAAATCCCCCCCAGGTGCTCTGGGTGGAAGCGGCTCCTCCACAAGGATAAAAACTGACTCAGGGCACCCCAAAATCCTCCAAAGTGACCCCAAAATCCACTCAGGGCACCCCAAAATCATCCTGGAGACCCCAAAAATGCACTCGGGGCACCCCAAAACCCCCCAGGTGTGCCCAGGTACCCCCAAATCCCCCCCAGGTGCTCTGAGGGGAAGCGGCTCCTCCCTGAGGGGGAGAGGATAAAAACTGACTCAGGGCACCCCAAAATCCTCCAAAGTGACCCCAAAATCCACTCAGGGCACCCCAAAATCCTCCTGGGAACCCCAAAATCCACTCGGGGCACCCCAAAACCCCCCAGGTGTGCCCAGGTACCCCCAAATCCCCCCCAGGTGCTCCAAGAGGAAGCGGCTCCTCCACAAGGATAAAAACTGACTCAGGGCACCCCAAAATCCTCCAAAGTGACCCCAAAATCCACTCGGGGCACCCCAAAATCATCCCAGGAACCCCAAAAATCCACTCAGGGCACCCCAAAACCCCCCAGGTGTGCCCAGGTACCCCCAAATCCCCCCCAGGTGCTTTGGAGGGGAAGCAGCTCCTCCACAAGGATAAAAACTGACTCAGGGCACCCCAAAATCCTCCAAAGTGACCCCAAAATCCACCAAAGTGACCCCAAAAATCCACTCAGGGCACCCCAAATTCATCCTGGGCACCCCAAAAATCCACTCGGGGCACCCCAAAACCCCCCCAGGTGTGCCCAGGTACCCCCAAATCCCCCCCAGGTGCTCTGAGGGGAAGCGGCTCCTCCACGAGGATAAAAACTGACTCGGGGCAGCCCAAAATCCTCCAAAGTGACCCCAAAATCCACTCGGGGCACCCCAAAATCCACTCAGGGCACCCCAAAATCATCTCGAGAACCCCAAAAATCCACTCAGGGCACCCCAAAACCCCCCAGGTGTGCCCAGGTACCCCCAAATCCCCCCCAGGTGCTCCAAGAGGAAGCGGCTCCTCCACAAGGATAAAAACTGACTCAGGGCACCCCAAAATCCTCCAAACTGACCCCAAAATCCAGTCGGGGCACCCCAAAATCATCCTGGGCACCCCAAAAATCCACTCGGGGCACCCCAAACCCCCCCAGGTGTGCCCAGGTACCCCCAAATCCCCCCCAGGTGCTCTGAGGGGAAGCGGCTCCTCCACAAGGATAAAAGCTGACTCAGGGCACCCCAAAATCCTCCAAAGTGACCCCAAAATCCACTCGGGGCACCCCAAAATCCACTCAGGGCACCCCAAAATCATCTCGAGAACCCCAAAAATCCACTCAGGGCACCCCAAAACCCCCCAGGTGTGCCCAGGTACCCCCAAATCCCCCCCAGGTGCTCCAAGAGGAAGTGGCTCCCCCACGAGGACAAGAACTGACTCAGGGCACCCCAAAATCCTCCAAAGTGACCCCAAAATCCACTCGGGGCACCCCAAAATCCACTCAGGGCACCCCAAAATCATCTTGGGAACCCCAAAAATCCACTCGGGGCACCCCAAAACCCCCCAGGTGTGCCCAGGTACCCCCAAATCCCCCCCAGGTGCTTTGGAGGGAAGCAGCTCCTCCACAAGGATAAAAACTGACTCAGGGCACCCCAAAATCCTCCAAAATTACCCCAAAATCCACTCAGGGCACCCCAAAATCATCCTGGGAACCCCAAAATCCACTCGGGGCACCCCAAAACCCCCCAGGTGTGCCCAGGTACCCCCAAATCCCCCCCAGGTGCTCTGAGGGGAAGCGGCTCCTCCCTGAGGGGGAGAGGATAAAAACTGACTCAGGGCACCCCAAAATCCTCCAAAGTGACCCCAAAATCCACTCAGGGCACCCCAAAATCATCCTGGAGACCCCAAAAATGCACTCGGGGCACCCCAAAACCCCCCAGGTGTGCCCAGGTATGCCCAAACCCCCCCCACGTGCTCTGGGTGGAAGCGGCTCCTCCACAAGGATAAAAACTGACTCAGGGCACCCCAAAATCCTCCAAAATTACCCCAAAATCCACTCAGGGCACCCCAAAATCCTCCCGGGCACCCCAAAATCATCTCGGGAACCCCAAAAATCCACTCGGGGCACCCCAAACCCCCCCAGGTGTGCCCAGGTACCCCCAAATCCCCCCCAGGTGCTCTGGGTGGAAGCGGCTCCTCCACAAGGATAAAAACTGACTCAGGGCACCCCAAAATCCTCCAAAGTGACCCCAAAATCCACTCGGGGCACCCCAAAATCATCCCGGGAACCCCAAAAATGCACTCGGGGCACCCCAAAACCCCCCCAGGTGTGCCCAGGTACCCCCAAATCCCCCCCAGGTGCTCTGAGGGGAAGCGGCTCCTCCACGAGGACAAGAACTGAACTCAGGGCACCCCAAAATCCACCTGGGCACCCCAAAATCCACTCGGGGCACCCCAAAATCATCTCGAGCACCCCAAAAATCCACTCGGGGCACCCCAAAACCCCCCAGGTGTGCCCAGGTACCCCCAAATCCCCCCCAGGTGCTCTGAGGGGAAGCGGCTCCCCCACAAGAACAAGAACTGACTCAGGCACCCCAAAATCCTCCAAAGTGACCCCAAAATCCACTCAGGGCACCCCAAAATCATCCAAAGTGACCCCAAAAATGCACTCGGGGCACCCCAAAACCCCCCCAGGTGTGCCCAGGTACCCCCAAATCCCCCCCAGGTGCTCTGAGGGGAAGCGGCTCCTCCACGAGGACAAGAACTGACTCAGGGCACCCCAAAATCCTTCAAAGTGACCCCAAAATCCACTCGGGGCACCCCAAAATCTTCCAAAGTGACCCCAAAAATCCACTCGGGGCACCCCAAAATCCTCCCGGGAACCCCAAAAATCCACTCGAGGCACCCCAAAACCCCCCAGGTGTGCCCAGGTACCCCCAAATCCCCCCCAGGTGCTCTGAGGGGAAGCGGCTCCTCCACAAGGATAAAAACTGACTCAGGCACCCCAAAATCCTCCAAAGTGACCCCAAAATCCACTCAGGGCACCCCAAAATCATCTTGGGAACCCCAAAAATCCACTCGGGGCACCCCAAAACCCCCCCAGGTGTGCCCAGGTACCCCCAAATCCCCCCCAGGTGCTCCGAGAGCCCCTCAGCTGTGGGGGATGGGTGGGGCAGGTTTTGGGGTTTTTGGGGGTCCTGATGTGATTTTGGGGGGATTTTTGGGGAGATTTTGGGGGTCCTGATGTGATTTTGGGGGGATTTTGGGGTTTTAGGGGGTCCTGATGTGATTTTGGGGGGATTTTGGGGTTTTTGGGGGTCCTGATGTGATTTTGGGGAGATTTTGGGGTTTTTGGGGATCCTGATGTGATTTTTGGGGGATTTTGGGGTTTTTGGGGGTCCTGATGTGATTTTGGGGGGATTTTGGGGTTTTTGGGGGTCCTGATGTGATTTTGGGGGGATTTTGGGGTTTTTGGGGGTCCTGATGTGATTTTGGGGAGATTTTGGGGGTCCTGATGTGATTTTTGGGGTTTTTGGGGGTCCTGATGTGATTTTTGGGGGTTTTTGGGGGTCCTGATGTGATTTTTGGGGGGATTTTGGGGTTTTTGGGGGTCCTGATGTGATTTTTGGGGAGATTTTGGGATTTTTTGGGGGTCCTGATGTGATTTTGGGGAGATTTTTGGGGGTCCTGATGTGATTTTTGGGGGGATTTTGGGGTTTTTGGGGGTCCTGATGTGATTTTTGGGGGGATTTTTGGGGTTTTTTGGGGGTCCTGATGTGATTTTTGGGGGGATTTTGGGGTTTTTGGGGGTCCTGATGTGATTTTTGGGGGGATTTTGGGGTTTTTTGGGGTCCTGATGTGATTTTGGGGAGATTTTGGGGGTTTTTGGGGGTCCTGATGTGATTTTGGGGGGGATTTTTGGGGGTCCTGATGTGATTTTGGGGGGATTTTGGGGTTTTTGGGGGTCCTGATGTGATTTTTGGGGGGATTTTGGGGTTTTTGGGGGTCCTGATGTGATTTTGGGGAGATTTTTGGGGTTTTTGGGGGTCCTGATGTGATTTTGGGGGGGATTTTTGGGGGTCCTGATGTGATTTTTGGGAGATTTTGGGGGTTTTTGGGGGTCCTGATGTGATTTTGGGGAGATTTTTGGGGTTTTTGGGGGTCCTGATGTGATTTTGGGGGAGATTTTGGGGTTTTTGGGGGTCCTGATGTGATTTTTGGGGGGATTTTTGGGATTTTTTGGGGGTCCTGATGTGATTTTTGGGGGATTTTGGGGGGTCCTGATGTGATTTTGGGGGGATTTTTGGGGTTTTTGGGGGTCCTGATGTGATTTTTGGGAGATTTTGGGGGTTTTTGGGGGTCCTGATGTGATTTTGGGGAGATTTTTGGGGGTCCTGATGTGATTTTTGGGGGGATTTTGGGGGGTTTTTGGGGGTCCTGATGTGATTTTGGGGGGATTTTGGGGTTTTTGGGGGTCCTGATGTGATTTTTGGGGGGATTTTTGGGGTTTTTGGGGGTCCTGATGTGATTTTTGGGGGGATTTTGGGGGTTTTTGGGGGTCCTGATGTGATTTTGGGGGGATTTTGGGGGTTTTTGGGGGTCCTGATGTGATTTTGGGGAGATTTTTGGTGTTTTTGGGGGTCCTGATGTGATTTTGGGGAGATTTTGGGGGTCCTGATGTGATTTTTGGGGGGATTTTTGGGGGTCCTGATGTGATTTTTGGGGAGATTTTGGGGTTTTTGGGGGTCCTGATGTGATTTTGGGGGGATTTTTGGGGTTTTTGGGGGTCCTGATGTGATTTTTGGGGGGATTTTGGGGGTTTTTGGGGGTCCTGATGTGATTTTTGGGGGGATTTTGGGGTTTTTGGGGGTCCTGATGTGATTTTTGGGGGGATTTTTGGGGTTTTTGGGGGTCCTGATGTGATTTTTGGGGGGATTTTGGGGTTTTTGGGGGTCCTGATGTGATTTTTGGGGGGATTTTGGGGGTCTTGATGTGATTTTTGGGGAGATTTTGGGGGTCCTGATGTGATTTCTGGGGGGATTTTGGAGTTTTTTGGGGGTCCTGATGTGATTTTGGGGAGATTTTTGGGGGTTTTTGGGGGTCCTGATGTGATTTTTGGGGGGATTTTTGGGGGTCCTGATGTGATTTTTGGGGGTTTTTAGGGGTCCTGATGTGATTTTTGGGGAGATTTTGGGGTTTTTGGGGGTCCTGATGTGATTTTGGGGGGATTTTTGGGGGTCCTGATGTGATTTTGGGGGGATTTTGGGGTTTTTGGGGGTCCTGATGTGATTTTGGGGGGATTTTGGGGGTTTTTTGAGGGTCCTGATGTGATTTTGGGGGGATTTTGGGGTTTTTGGGGGTCCTGATGTGATTTTTGGGGGGATTTTTGGGGTTTTTGGGGGTCCTGATGTGATTTTGGGGGGATTTTTGGGGTTTTTGGGGGTCCTGATGTGATTTTGGGGGGATTTTGGGGGTCCTGATGTGATTTTTGGGGGGATTTTGGGGTTTTTTGGGGTCCTGATGTGATTTTGGGGAGATTTTGGGGGTTTTTGGGGGTCCTGATGTGATTTTGGGGGGGATTTTTGGGGGTCCTGATGTGATTTTGGGGGGATTTTGGGGTTTTTGGGGGTCCTGATGTGATTTTTGGGGGGATTTTGGGGTTTTTGGGGGTCCTGATGTGATTTTGGGGAGATTTTTGGGGTTTTTGGGGGTCCTGATGTGATTTTGGGGGGGATTTTTGGGGGTCCTGATGTGATTTTTGGGAGATTTTGGGGGTTTTTGGGGGTCCTGATGTGATTTTGGGGAGATTTTTGGGGTTTTTGGGGGTCCTGATGTGATTTTGGGGGAGATTTTGGGGTTTTTGGGGGTCCTGATGTGATTTTTGGGGGGATTTTTGGGATTTTTTGGGGGTCCTGATGTGATTTTTGGGGGATTTTGGGGGGTCCTGATGTGATTTTGGGGGGATTTTTGGGGTTTTTGGGGGTCCTGATGTGATTTTTGGGAGATTTTGGGGGTTTTTGGGGGTCCTGATGTGATTTTGGGGAGATTTTTGGGGGTCCTGATGTGATTTTTGGGGGGATTTTGGGGGGTTTTTGGGGGTCCTGATGTGATTTTGGGGGGATTTTGGGGTTTTTGGGGGTCCTGATGTGATTTTTGGGGGGATTTTTGGGGTTTTTGGGGGTCCTGATGTGATTTTTGGGGGGATTTTGGGGGTTTTTGGGGGTCCTGATGTGATTTTGGGGGGATTTTGGGGGTTTTTGGGGGTCCTGATGTGATTTTGGGGAGATTTTTGGTGTTTTTGGGGGTCCTGATGTGATTTTGGGGAGATTTTGGGGGTCCTGATGTGATTTTTGGGGGGATTTTTGGGGGTCCTGATGTGATTTTTGGGGAGATTTTGGGGTTTTTGGGGGTCCTGATGTGATTTTGGGGGGATTTTTGGGGTTTTTGGGGGTCCTGATGTGATTTTTGGGGGGATTTTGGGGGTTTTTGGGGGTCCTGATGTGATTTTTGGGGGGATTTTGGGGTTTTTGGGGGTCCTGATGTGATTTTTGGGGGGATTTTTGGGGTTTTTGGGGGTCCTGATGTGATTTTTGGGGGGATTTTGGGGTTTTTGGGGGTCCTGATGTGATTTTTGGGGGGATTTTGGGGGTCTTGATGTGATTTTTGGGGAGATTTTGGGGGTCCTGATGTGATTTCTGGGGGGATTTTGGAGTTTTTTGGGGGTCCTGATGTGATTTTGGGGAGATTTTTGGGGGTTTTTGGGGGTCCTGATGTGATTTTTGGGGGGATTTTTGGGGGTCCTGATGTGATTTTTGGGGGTTTTTAGGGGTCCTGATGTGATTTTTGGGGAGATTTTGGGGTTTTTGGGGGTCCTGATGTGATTTTGGGGGGATTTTTGGGGGTCCTGATGTGATTTTGGGGGGATTTTGGGGTTTTTGGGGGTCCTGATGTGATTTTGGGGGGATTTTGGGGGTTTTTTGAGGGTCCTGATGTGATTTTGGGGGGATTTTGGGGTTTTTGGGGGTCCTGATGTGATTTTTGGGGGGATTTTTGGGGTTTTGGGGGCTCCTGATGTGATTTTTGGGGAGATTTTTGGGGTTTTTGGGGGGTCCTGATGTGATTTTGGAGGAATTTTTGGGTTTTTTGGGGGTCCTGATGTGATTTTGGGCGTTTTTTGGGGGTCCTGATGTGATTTTGGGGGGATTTTGGGGTTTTTTGGGGGTCCTGATGTGATTTTGGGGGGGATTTTTGGGGGTCCTGATGTGATTTTGGGGGGATTTTGGGGTTTTTGGGGGTCCTGATGTGATTTTTGGGGGGATTTTGGGGTTTTTGGGGGTCCTGATGTGATTTTGGGGAGATTTTTGGGGTTTTTGGGGGTCCTGATGTGATTTTGGGGGGGATTTTTGGGGGTCCTGATGTGATTTTTGGGAGATTTTGGGGGTTTTTGGGGGTCCTGATGTGATTTTGGGGAGATTTTTGGGGTTTTTGGGGGTCCTGATGTGATTTTGGGGGAGATTTTGGGGTTTTTGGGGGTCCTGATGTGATTTTGGGGGGATTTTTGGGGTTTTTGGGGGTCCTGATGTGATTTTTGGGGGGATTTTGGGGAGATTTTGGGGGTCCTGATGTGATTTTGGGGGGGATTTTGGGGTTTTTTGGGGGTCCTGATGTGATTTTTGGGGGGATTTTTGGGGTTTTTGGGGGTCCTGATGTGATTTTTGGGGGGATTTTGGGGGTCCTGATGTGATTTTTGGGGGGATTTTTGGGGGTTTTTGGGGGTCCTGATGTGATTTTGGGGGGATTTTTGGGGGTCCTGATGTGATTTTGGGTTTTTTTGGGGGTCCTGATGTGATTTTTGGGAAGATTTTGGGGTTTTTGGGGGTCCTGATGTGATTTTGGGGAGATTTTTGGGGTTTTTGGGGGTCCTGATGTGATTTTGGGGAGATTTTGGGGGTCCTGATGTGATTTTGGGGAGATTTTGGGGGTCCTGATGTGATTTTTGGGGGGATTTTGGGGTTTTTGGGGGTCCTGATGTGATTATGGGGGGATTTTGGGGGTCCTGATGTGATTTTTGGGGGGATTTTTCGGGTTTTTTGGGGGTCCTGATGTGATTTTTGGGGGGATTTTGGGGAGATTTTTGGGGGTCCTGATGTGAATTTTGGGGAGATTTTGGGGGATTTTGGGGGTCCTGATGTGATTTTTGGGGGGATTTTGGGGGTTTTTTGGGGGTCCTGATGTGATTTTGGGGGGATTTTGGGGTTTTTTGGGGGTCCTGATGTGATTTTGGGGGGATTTTTGGGGTTTTTGGGGGTCCTGATGTGATTTTTGGGGGGATTTTGGGGTTTTGGGGGGTCCTGATGTGATTTTTGGGGAGATTTTTGGGGTTTTTGGGGGTCCTGATGTGATTTTGGGGGGATTTTTGGGGGTCCTGATGTGATTTTTGGGGGGATTTTTGGGGTTTTTTGGGGGTCCTGATGTGATTTTTGGGGTGATTTTGGGGTTTTTTGGGGGTCCTGATGTGATTTTTGGGGGGATTTTTGGGGTTTTTGGGGGTCCTGATGTGATTTTTGGGGGGATTTTGGGGTTTTTTGGGGTCCTGATGTGATTTTGGGGAGATTTTGGGGGTTTTTGGGGGTCCTGATGTGATTTTGGGGGGGATTTTTGGGGGTCCTGATGTGATTTTGGGGGGATTTTGGGGTTTTTGGGGGTCCTGATGTGATTTTTGGGGGGATTTTGGGGTTTTTGGGGGTCCTGATGTGATTTTGGGGAGATTTTTGGGGTTTTTGGGGGTCCTGATGTGATTTTGGGGGGGATTTTTGGGGGTCCTGATGTGATTTTTGGGAGATTTTGGGGGTTTTTGGGGGTCCTGATGTGATTTTGGGGAGATTTTTGGGGTTTTTGGGGGTCCTGATGTGATTTTGGGGGAGATTTTGGGGTTTTTGGGGGTCCTGATGTGATTTTTGGGGGGATTTTTGGGATTTTTTGGGGGTCCTGATGTGATTTTTGGGGGATTTTGGGGGGTCCTGATGTGATTTTGGGGGGATTTTTGGGGTTTTTGGGGGTCCTGATGTGATTTTTGGGAGATTTTGGGGGTTTTTGGGGGTCCTGATGTGATTTTGGGGAGATTTTTGGGGGTCCTGATGTGATTTTTGGGGGGATTTTGGGGGGTTTTTGGGGGTCCTGATGTGATTTTGGGGGGATTTTGGGGTTTTTGGGGGTCCTGATGTGATTTTTGGGGGGATTTTTGGGGTTTTTGGGGGTCCTGATGTGATTTTTGGGGGGATTTTGGGGGTTTTTGGGGGTCCTGATGTGATTTTGGGGGGATTTTGGGGGTTTTTGGGGGTCCTGATGTGATTTTGGGGAGATTTTTGGTGTTTTTGGGGGTCCTGATGTGATTTTGGGGAGATTTTGGGGGTCCTGATGTGATTTTTGGGGGGATTTTGGGGGTTTTTGGGGGTCCTGATGTGATTTTTGGGGGGATTTTGGGGTTTTTGGGGGTCCTGATGTGATTTTTGGGGGGATTTTTGGGGTTTTTGGGGGTCCTGATGTGATTTTTGGGGGGAATTTGGGGTTTTTGGGGGTCCTGATGTGATTTTTGGGGGGATTTTGGGGGTCTTGATGTGATTTTTGGGGAGATTTTGGGGGTCCTGATGTGATTTCTGGGGGGATTTTGGAGTTTTTTGGGGGTCCTGATGTGATTTTGGGGAGATTTTTGGGGGTTTTTGGGGGTCCTGATGTGATTTTTGGGGGGATTTTTGGGGGTCCTGATGTGATTTTTGGGGGTTTTTAGGGGTCCTGATGTGATTTTTGGGGAGATTTTGGGGTTTTTGGGGGTCCTGATGTGATTTTGGGGGGATTTTTGGGGGTCCTGATGTGATTTTGGGGGGATTTTGGGGTTTTTGGGGGTCCTGATGTGATTTTGGGGGGATTTTGGGGGTTTTTTGAGGGTCCTGATGTGATTTTGGGGGGATTTTGGGGTTTTTGGGGGTCCTGATGTGATTTTTGGGGGGATTTTGGGGTTTTTGGGGGTCCTGATGTGATTTTTGGGGGGATTTTGGGGTTTTTTGGGGGTCCTGATGTGATTTTGGGGGACTTTTGGTGTTTTTGGGGTTCCTGATGTGATTTTTGGGGGGATTTTGGGATTTTTTGGGGGTCCTGATGTGATTTTTGGGGGGATTTTGGGGTTTTAGGGGGTCCTGATGTGATTTTGGGGGGATTTTTGGGGTTTTAGGGGGTCCTGATGTGATTTTGGGGGGATTTTTGGGGTTTTTGGGGGTCCTGATGTGATTTTGGGGGGATTTTGGGGTTTTTGGGGGTCCTGATGTGATTTTGGGGGGATTTTCGGGGGGTTTTGGGGGTCCTGATGTGATTTTGGGGGGATTTTGGGGTTTTTGGGGGTCCTGATGTGATTTTGGGGGGATTTTGGGATTTTTTGTGGTCCCTGGATCAGTTTTTGGGGGAGTTTTTGGGGTTTTTGGGGTCCCCGAGTCGGTTTTTGGGGTGAGTTTGGGGTTTTTGGGGTGGTTTTGGGGGTTTTTGGGGCGGTTTTGGGGGTTTTTGAGGTCACAGATTTGATTTTTGGTGTCCCCGAGTCAGCTTTTGGGGTGAGTTTGGGGTTTTTTGGGGTCCCTGGATCAGTTTTTGGGGTGGGTTTGGGGTTTTTGGGTCCCTGGGTCAGTTTTTAGGGTGGTTTTGGGGTTTTTGGGGTCCCAGATGTGGTTTTTAAGTTTGTTTGGGGGTTGATTTTCAGGGTTTTGGGGTCTCTGGTTGATCTTGGGGTTCTTGGGGTCCCTGACTCAGTTTTTGGGGTGGTTTTGGGGTCCCTGGATCAATTTTTGGGATGGTTTTTGGGGTTTTTGTGGTCCTTGGGTCAGTTTTTGGGGTAGTTTTGGGGGTTTTTGGGGTCCCTGGGTCAGTTTTTTGGTGTGGTTTTGGGGTCCCTGGGTCAGACTTTGGGGTGTTTTTTGGGGTTTTTGGGGTCCCAGGATCAGTTTTTGGGGTGGTTTTGGGGTTTTTGGGGTCCCTGGGTCAGAATTTGGGGTGGTTTTGGGGTTTTTGGGGTGTATTTGGGGTTTTGGGGGTCCCTGGATCAGTTTTTGGGTTGGTTTTGGGGGTCCCTGGATCAGTTTTTGGGTTGGTTTTTGGGGGTCCCTGGATCAGTTTTTGGGTTGGTTTTTGGGGGTCCCTGGATCAGTTTTTGGGGTGGTTTGGGGGTTTTTGGGGTCCCTGGATCAGATTTTGGGTTGGTTTTTGGGGTTTTTTGGGTCCCTGGATCAGTTTTTGGGGTGGTTTTTTGGGTTTTTGGGGTCCCTGGATCAATTTTTGGGGTGGTTTTGGGGTTTTTGGGGTCCCTGGATCAGATTTTGGGGTGGTTTTTGGGGTTTTGGGGCTCACCGTGGCCGTCCCGGTGGCGTCCAGGCGCCGGCAGCGCTGCAGCTCCTTGTAGAGCTCCCCTGGGCTTTGGGGTGGTTTTGGGGGTTTTGGGGGTCCCTGGGTCACTTTTTGGGGTGGTTTTGGGGTGGTTTTGGGGTTTTTGGGGTCCCTGGGTCAGTTTTTGGGGTCTCTCAATTTGTTTTCAAGGTCCTCAAGTCAGTGTTTGGGGTGGCTTTGGGGTTTTTGGGGTCCCAGATGAGGTTTTTAAGCTGGTTTGGGGGTTGATTTGGGGAGTTTTGGGGTCTCTGGCTGATCTTGGGGTTCTTGGGGTCCCTGACTCAGTTTTTGGGGTGGTTTTTGGGGTCCCTGGGTCAGTTTTTGGGGTGGTTTTGGGGTTTTTGGGGTCCCTGGGTCAGTTTTTGGGGTGGTTTTGGGGTGGTTTTGGGGGTTTTTAGGGTCCCTGGGTCAGTTTTTGGGGTGGTTTTGGGGGTCCCTGGGTCAGATTTTCGGGTGGTTTTTGGGTTTTGGGGTCCCTGGGTCAGATTTTGGGTTGGTTTTTGGGGTTTTTGGGGTCCCTGGATCACTTTTTGGGGTGGTTTTTGGGGTGGTTTTGGGGTCGCTGGATCAGATTTTGGGGTGCATTTTGGGGTTTTGGGGTCCCTGGATCAGATTTTGGGGTGGTTTTGGGGGTTTTGGGGTCCCTGGATCAGATTTTGGGGTGGTTTTTGGGGTTTTGGGGCTCACCGTGGCTGTCCTGGTGGCGTCCAGGCGCCGGCAGCGCTGCAGCTCCTTGTAGAGCTCCCCTGGGCTTTGGGGTGGTTTTGGGGTGGTTTTGGGGGGTTTTGGGGTCCCTGGATCAGTTTTTGGGGTCTCTGGATCAGTTTTTGGGGTGGTTTTTTGAGTTTTTGGGGGTATTTGGTGTGGCTTTGGGGCTGGTTTTTGGGGTGGTTTTTAAGGTGGTTTTGGGGTGGTTTTTGGAGGTTTTGGCTGATCTTGGGGTTCTTGTGATCCCTGGATCAGATTTTGGGGTGGTTTTGGGGGTTTTTGGGGTCCCTGGGTCACTTTTTGGGGTGGTTTTTGGGGTCCCTGGGTCACTTTTTGGGGTAGTTTTGGGGTTTTTGGGGTCCCTGGATCAGTTTTTGGGGTCTCTGGATCAGTTTTTGGGGTGGTTTTTTGAGTTTTTGGGGGTATTTGGTGTGGCTTTGGGGCTGGTTTTTGGGGTGGTTTTTAAGGTGGTTTTGGGGTGGTTTTTGGAGGTTTTGGCTGATCTTGGGGTTCTTGTGATCCCTGGATGAGTTTTTGGGGTGGTTTTTGGGGTCCCTAGATCACTTTTTGGGGTGGTTTTTGGGGTCCCTGGATCAGTTTTTGGGGTGGTTTTGGGGTCCCTGGGTCAGATTTTCGGGTGGTTTTTGGGGTTTTGGGGTCCCTGGGTCAGATTTTGGGGTGGTTTTTGGGGTTTTGGGGTCCCTGGGTCAGTTTTTGGGGTGGTTTTGGGGTTTTTGGGGTTCCTGGGTCAGATTTTGGGGTGGTTTTGGGGGTTTTTGGGGTCCCTGGGTCAGATTTTGGGGTGGTTTTGGGGTTTTTGGGGTCCCTGGATCAGTTTTTGGGTTGGTTTTTGGGGTTTTGGGGTCCCTGGGTCACTTTTTGGGGTGGTTTTGGGGTTTTTGGGGTCCCTGGGTCAGTTTTTGGGGTGCATTTTGGGGTTTTGGGGCTCACCGTGGCCGTCCTGGTGGCGTCCAGGCGCCGGCAGCGCTGCAGCTCCTTGTAGAGCTCCCCTGGGCTTTGGGGTGGTTTTGGGGGTTTTGGGGTTTTTGGGGTCCCTGGGTCAGATTTTGGGGTGGTTTTGGGGTTTTTGGGGTCCCAGATGTGGTTTTTAAGTTGGTTTGGGGGTTGATTTTCAGGGTTTTGGGGTCTCTGGCTGATCTTGGGGTTCTTGGGGTCCCTAAATCAGTTTTTGGGGTAGTTTTGGGGGTCCCTGGGTCAGTTTTTGGGGTGGTTTTGGGGTCCCTGGGTCAGATTTTGGGGTGGTTTTGGGGTTCTTGGGGTCTCTGACACAGTTTTTGGGGTGGTTTTGGGGGTCCCTGGGTCAGATTTTGGGGTGGTTTTGGGGGTTTTTGGGGTCCCTGGATCAGTTTTTGGGGTGGTTTTGGGGTTTTGGGGTCCCAGGATCAGATTTTGGGGTGGTTTTTGGGGTTTTGGGGCTCACCGTGGCCGTCCTGGTGGCGTCCAGGCGCCGGCAGCGCTGCAGCTCCTTGTAGAGCTCCCCTGGGCTTTGGGGTGGTTTTGGGGTGGTTTGGGGGGTTTTTGGGGTCCCTGGATCAGTTTTTGGGGTCCCTGAATTTGTTTTCAGGGTCCTCAAGTCAGTCTTTGGGGTGGTTTTGGGGTTTTTGGGGTCCCAGATGTGGTTTTTCAGCTGGTTTCGGGGTTGATTTTGGGAGTTTTGGGGTCTCTGGCTGATCTTGGGGTTTTTGGGGTCCCTGACTCAGTTTTTGGGGTGGTTTTGGGGGTGGTTTTGGGGTCCCTGGATCAGATTTTGGGTTGGTTTTTCGGGTTTTTGGGGTCCCTGGATCAGTTTTGGGTTGGTTTTTGGGGTTTTTGGGGTCCCTGGATCAGTTTTTGGGGTGGTTTTGGGGGTTTTTGGGGTCCCTGGGTCAGTTTTTGGGGTCTCTCAATTTGTTTTCAAGGTCCTCAAGTCAGTTTTTGGGGTGGTTTTGGGGTTTTTGGGGTCCCAGATGTGGTTTTTCAGCTGGTTTGGGGGTTGATTTTGGGGGTTTTGGGGTCTCTGGCTGATCTTGGGGTCCCTAGATCAGTTTTTGGGATGGTTTTGGGGGTTCTTGGGGTCCCTGACTCAGTTTTTGGGGTCCCTGGGTCAGTTTTGGGTTGGCTTTTGGAGTTTTTGGGGTCCCTGGATCAGTTTTTGGGGTGGTTTTGGGGGTTTTTGGGGTCCCTGGATCAGATTTTGGGGTGGTTTGGGGGTTTTTGGGGTCCCTGGGTCAGATTTTGGGGTGCATTTTGGGGGTTTTTGGGGTCCCTGGGTCAGATTTTGGGGTGGTTTTGGGGGTTTTTGGGGTCCCTGTGTCGGATTTTGGGGTGGTTTTTGGGGTTTTTGGGGTCCCTGGGTCAGATTTTGGGGTGCATTTTGGGGTTTTGGGGCTCACCGTGGCCGTCCTGGTGGCGTCCAGGCGCCGGCAGCGCTGCAGCTCCTTGTAGAGCTCCCCTGGGCTTTGGGGTGGTTTTGGGGGGGTTTTGGGGTTTTTGGGGTCCCTGGATCAGATTTTGGGGTGGTTTTGGGGTTTTTGGGGTCCCTGGATCAGATTTTGGGGTGGTTTTTGGGGTTTTGGGGCTCACTGTGGCTGTCCTGGTGGCGTCCAGGCGCCGGCAGCGCTGCAGCTCCTTGTAGAGCTCCCCTGGGCTTTGGGGTGGTTTTGGGGTGGTTTTGGGGGTTTTTGGGGTCCCTGGATCAGTTTTTGGGGTGGTTTTGGGGTTTTTGGGGTCCCTGGGTCAGTTTTTGGGGTGGCTTTGGGGTTTTTGGTGTCCCAGATGTGGTTTTTAAGCTGGTTTGGGGGTTGATTTTGAGGGTTTTGGGGTCTCTGGCTGATCTTGGGGTTCTTGGGGTCCCTAAATCAGTTTTTGGGGTGGTTTTTGGGGTCCCTGGGTCACTTTTTGGGGTAGTTTTGGGGGTTTTTGGGGTCCCTGACACAGCTTTTGGGGTGGTTTTGGGGTCCCTGGATCAGTTTTTGGGGTGGTTTTGGGGTCCCTGGGTCAGTTTTTGGGGTGGTTTTGGGGGTTTTTGGGGTCCCTGGATCAGTTTTTGGGGTGGTTTTGGGGGTTTTTGGGGTCCCTGGGTCAGTTTTTGAGGTGGTTTTGGGGTTTTTGGGGTCCCTGGGTCAGTTTTTGGGGTGGTTTTGGGGGTTTTGGGGGTCCCTGGTTCAGTTTTTGGGGTGCATTTTGGGGTTTTGGGGCTCACTGTGGCCGTCCCGGTGGCGTCCAGGCGCCGGCAGCGCTGCAGCTCCTTGTAGAGCTCCCCTGGGCTTTGGGGTGGTTTTGGGGGGGTTTTGGGGTGGTTTTGGGGTCCCTGGGTCAGATTTTGGGGTGGTTTTGGGGGTTTTGGGGTCCCTGGATCAGATTTTGGGGTGGTTTTTGGGGTTTTGGGGCTCACCGTGGCCGTCCTGGTGGCGTCCAGGCGCCGGCAGCGCTGCAGCTCCTTGTAGAGCTCCCCTGGGCTTTGGGGTGGTTTTGGGGTGGTTTTGGGGTTTTTGGGGTCCCTGGGTCAGTTTTTGAGGTGGTTTTGGGGGTTTTGGGGTCCCTGGATCAGATTTTGGGGTGGTTTTGGGGGTTTTTGGGGTCCCTGGATCAGATTTTGGGGTGGTTTTGGGGTTTTTGGGGTCCCTGGGTCAGTTTTGGGTTGGCTTTTGGAGTTTTTGGGGTCCCTGAATTTGTTTTCAGGGTCCTCAAGTCAGTTTTTGGGGTGGTTTTGGGGTTTTTGGGGTCCCAGATGTGGTTTTTAAGCTGGTTTGGGGGTTGATTTTGGGGGTTTTGGGGTTCTCTGGCTGATCTTGGGGTCCCTGGATCAGTTTTTGGGGTCCCTGGGTTGGTTTTTGGGTTGGTTTTTGGGGTTTTTGGAGTCCCTGGTTCAGTTTTTGGGGTGGTTTTGGGGTTTTTGGGGTCCCTGGGTCAGTTTTTGGGGTGGTTTTGGGGGTCCCTGGGTCAGTTTTTGGGGTGGTTTTGGGGGTTTTTGGGGTCCCTGGGTCAGATATTCGGGTGGTTTTGGGGGTTTTGGGGTTCCTGGATCAGATTTTGGGGTGGTTTTTGGGGTTTTGGGGCTCACTGTGGCCGTCCTGGTGGCGTCCAGGCGCCGGCAGCGCTGCAGCTCCTTGTAGAGCTCCCCTGGGCTTTGGGGTGGTTTTGGGGTGGTTTTGGGGTTTTTGGGGTCCCTGGGTCAGTTTTTAGGTTGGTTTTTGGGGTTTTTGGGGTCCCTGGGTCAGTTTTTGGGGTCCCTCAATTTGTTTTCGGGGCCCTCAAGTCAGTTTTTGGGGTGGTTTTGGGGTTTTTGGTGTCCCAGATGTGGTTTTTAAGCTGGTTTGGGGGTTGATTTTGAGGGTTTTGGGGTCTCTGGCTGATCTTGGGGTTTTTGGGGTCCCTGACTCAGTTTTTGGGGTTTTTGGGGTCCCTGGATCAGTTTTTGGGGTGGTTTTGGGGGTTTTTGGGGTCCCTGGATCAGATTTTGGGGTGGTTTTTGGGGTTTTGGGGCTCACCGTGGCCGTCCTGGTGGCGTCCAGGCGCCGGCAGCGCTGCAGCTCCTTGTAGAGCTCCCCTGGGCTTTGGGGTGGTTTTGGGGTGGTTTTGGGGTTTTTGGGGTCCCAGGATCAGTTTTTGGGGTGGTTTTGGGGGTTTTTGGGGTCCCTGGATCAGATTTTGGGGTGCTTTTTGGGGTTTTGGGGCTCACCGTGGCCGTCCTGGTGGCGTCCAGGCGCCGGCAGCGCTGCAGCTCCTTGTAGAGCTCCCCTGGGCTTTGGGGTGGCTTTGGGGTGGTTTTGGGGTTTTTGGGGTCCCTGGGTCAGTTTTTGGGGTCTCTCAATTTGTTTTCAAGGTCCTCAAGTCAGTTTTTGGGGTGGTTTTGGGGTTTTTGGGGTGGTTTTGGGGTTTTTGGGGTCCCAGATGTGGTTTTTCAGCTGGTTTGGGGGTTGATTTTGAGGGTTTTGGGGTCTCTGGCTGATCTTGGGGTTTTTGGGGTCCCTGGGTCACTTTTTGGGGTGGTTTTGGGGTCCCTGGATCAGTTTTTGGGTTGGTTTTTGGGGTCCCTGGGTCGGATTTTGGGGTGGTTTTGGGGTTTTTGGGGTCCCTGGATCAGATATTCGGGTGGTTTTGGGGGTTTTTGGGGTCCCTGGATCAGTTTTTGGGGTGGTTTTGGGGTTTTTGGGGTCCCTGGATCAGATTTTGGGGTGGTTTTTGGGGTTTTGGGGCTCACCGTGGCCGTCCTGGTGGCGTCCAGGCGCCGGCAGCGCTGCAGCTCCTTGTAGAGCTCCCCTGGGCTTTGGGGTGGTTTTGGGGTGGTTTTTGGGGTCCCTGGGTCAGATTTTGGGGTGGTTTTGGGGTTTTTGGGGTCCCTGGGTCAGTTTTTGGGGTCTCTCAATTTGTTTTCAAGGTCCTCAAGTCAGTTTTTGGGGTGGTTTTGGGGTTTTTGGGGTGGTTTTGGGGTTTTTGGTGTCCCAGATGTGGTTTTTAAGTTGGTTTGGGGGTTGATTTTCAGGGTTTTGGGGTCTCTGGCTGATCTTGGGGTTTTTGGGGTCCCTAAATCAGTTTTTGGGGTGGTTTTGGGGGTCCCTGGGTCAGTTTTTGGGGCGGTTTTGGGCTTTTTGGGGTCCCTGGATCAATTTTTGGGTTGGTTTTTGGGGTTTTTGGGGTCCCTGGATCACTTTTTGGGTTGGTTTTTGGGGTCCCTGGATCAGTTTTGGGTTGGCTTTTGGGGTTTTTGGGGTCCCTGGGTCAGTTTTTGGGGTCTCTCAATTTGTTTTCAAGGTCCTCAAGTCAGTTTTTGGGATGTTTTTGGGGTTTTTGGGGTCCCAGATGTGGTTTTTCAGCTGGTTTGGGGGTTGATTTTGGGGGTTCTGGGGTCTCTGGCTGATCTTGGGGTTTTTGGGGTCCCTGACTCAGTTTTTGGGGTGGTTTTGGGGGTTTTTGGGGTCCCTGACACAGTTTCTGGGGTGGTTTTGGGGTCCCTGGGTCACTTTTTGGGGTGTTTTTGGGGGTTTTTGGGGTCCCTGGGTCAGTTTTTAGGGTGGTTTTTGGGGTTTTGGGGTCCCTGGATCAGTTTTTAGGGTGGTTTTGGGGTTTTTGGGGTCCCTGGGTCAGATTTTGGGGTGGTTTTGGGGGTTTTTGGGGTCCCTGACACAGCTTTTGGGGTGGTTTTTGGGGTCCCTCAATTTGTTTTCAGGGTCCTCAAGTCAGTGTTTGGGATGTTTTTGGGGTCCCAGATGTGGTTTTTCAGCTGGTTTGGGGGTTGATTTTGGGGGTTTTGGGGTCTCTGGCTGATCTTGGGGTTCTTGGGGTCGCTGACACAGTTTTTGGGGTGGTTTTGGGGTCCCTGGGTCACTTTTTGGGGTGTTTTTGGGGGTTTTTGGGGTCCCTGGATCAGATTTTGGGGTGGTTTTGGGGGTTTTTGGGGTCCCTGGATCAGATTTTGGGGTGCATTTTGGGGTTTTGGGGCTCACTGTGGCTGTCCTGGTGGCGTCCAGGCGCCGGCAGCGCTGCAGCTCCTTGTAGAGCTCCCCTGGGCTTTGGGGTGGTTTTGGGGTGGTTTTGGGGTGGTTTTGGGGGTTTTTGGGGTCCCTGGGTCAGATTTTGGGGTGGTTTTTGGGGTTTTGGGGCTCACTGTGGCTGTCCTGGTGGCGTCCAGGCGCCGGCAGCGCTGCAGCTCCTTGTAGAGCTCCCCTCGGGGGGCGAACTCGAGGATGAGGAAGACGCGGCGCCGGTCGTGGAAGTAATTGTAGAGCCTGAGCACGTTGGGGTGCCTGGGGGGGGACAGGGGGACACCCCAAAAGTGAGACCCCCACCCTAAAAGTGAGACCTCCACCCCAAAAAAATCTGGGGTCACCCCCCGACCCCAAAATCCCCCCCTGGGATTTGTTTTGGTGGCTTCCAAAGGAGCTGCGCTGAAATGGCTCCCCCCGGGCTGGGGCACAATGGTACAGTCCGAGCTCTTTGGGGGGGCCCAAAATGAGACCCCCACCCCTAAATTGAGACCTCCAACCCAAATTGGGACCCTCAGCCCAAAATGAGACCCCCCCCCAAAAAATGAACCCCCCCCAGGGACCCCAAAACTCCCCCAGGGATCCCCTCCCAAAAATGGCTCCCCCCGGGCTGGGGCACAATGGTACAGTCCGAGCTCTTTGGGGGGGGGCTGGGGGGATCCAAAATTGAGACCCCCAACCCAAATTTGAGACCCCCAACCCAAATTTGAGACCCCCACCCCAAATTTGAGACCCCCCCACCTCAAAATTGGGACTCCCCCACCCCAAATTGGGACTCCCCCACCCCAAAATTGAGACCCCGACCCCAAATTTGGGACCCCCACTCCCAAATTGAGACCCCCCACCCCAAATTGGGACTCCCCCACCACAAAATTGAGACCCCCACCCCAAAATTGAGACCCCCACCCCAAAATTGGGACTCCCCCACCCCAAAATTGAGACCCCACCCCAAATTTGGGACTCCCCCACCCCAAATTGGGACCCCCCAGAGAACTGGACCCCTCCAGGGACCCCAAAATTCCCCCAAGGACCCCCAGACCCACCCCAGGGTCACCCAGGGGACCCCTCCCCAAAACTGGGACCCCCACAGGTGTGTCCCAGCTGTGTTTTCCCTCCCCAGGTGTGTCCCAGCTGTGTCCCAGGTGTGTCCCCCCCCATCCCCAGGTGTGTCCCAGGTGTGTTTCCCACCCCCAGGTGTGTCCCAGGTGTGTCCCAGGTGTGTCCCAGGTGTGTCCCAGGTGTGTCCCAGGTGTGTCCCCCCCATCCCCAGGTGTGTCCCAGGTGTGTCCCCCCCACCCCCAGGTGTGTCCCAGGTGTATCCCAGGTGTATTTCCCATCCCCAGGTGTATCCCAGCTGTGTTTCCCATCCCCAGGTGTATCCCAGGTGTGTCCCAGGTGTGTCCCCCCCATCCTCAGGTGTGTCCCAGGTGCCCCCCAGGTGTATCCCCCCCATCCCCAGGTGTGTCCCAGGTGTGTCTCCCCTCCCCAGGTGTGTCCCTGGTGCCCCCCAGGTGTATTTCCCCTCCCCAGGTGTGTCCCAGGTGTGTCCCAGCTGTGTTTCCCCTCCCCAGCTGCCCCCCAGGTGTGTCCCAGGTGTATTTCCCATCCCCAGGTGTATCCCAGCTGTGTCCCAGCTGTGTCCCAGGTGTGTTTCCCATCCCCAGGTGTGTCCCAGGTGCCCCCCAGCTGTGTTTCCCCTCCCCAGGTGTGTCCCAGGTGCCCCCCAGGTGTATTTCCCCTCCCCAGGTGTACCTGAGGTGCGCCTGGATCTCGATCTCCCGCCTCAGCTGGTGCTCCACCCCCCCAGGTGTGTCCCAGGTGTGTCCCAGGTGCCCCCCAGGTGTGTCCCAGGTGTACCTGAGGTGCGCCTGGATCTCGATCTCCCGCCTCAGCTGGTGCTCCACCCCCTCCTGCTCCACCTGGGACTTGAAGAGCACCTTGAGGGCCACCAGGAAGCCGGAGCGCCGCTCCCGCGCCAGGTACACGTTCCCGAACTTGCCCTTGCCCAGGGGCCGGCCCACCTCGAAATCCTCCAGCGAGAAGGTGCGCCTGTGCCGGGCACACCTGGTCACACCTGGGACACCTGGGCACACCTGGGGCACCTGGGGTAACACCTGGGGCACCTGGGCACACCTGGGCACGCCTGGGGCACCTGGGGAATGGCCCTGAACTTCCCTTCCCTGCCTCGAAATCCTCCAGCGAGAAGGTGCGCCTGTGCCGGGCACACCTGGTCACACCTGGGACACCTGGGCACACCTGGGGCACCTGGGGTAACACCTGGGCACACCTGGGGCACCTGGGGAATGGCCCTGAACTTCCCTTCCCTGCCTCGAAATCCTCCAGCGAGAAGGTGCGCCTGTGCCGGGCACACCTGGTCACACCTGGGGCACCTGGGCACACCTGGGGCACCTGGGGAACGTCCCTGAACTTCCCTTCCCTGCCTTGGAATCCTCCAGGGAGAAGGTGCGCCTGTGCCGGGCACACCTGGGCACACCTGGGGCACCTGGGCACACCTGGGGTAACACCTGGGTACACCTGGTCACACCTGGTCACACCTGGGGCACCTGGGCACACCTGGGGAACATCCCTGAACTTCCCTTCCCTGCCTCGAAATCCTCCAGGGAGAAGGTGCGCCTGTGCCAGGGACACCTGGTCACACCTGGGGCACCTGGGGACAGCTGGAGTAACACCTGAGAGCACCTGGGGGACACCTGGGCACACCTGGGGACGCCTGGGGTAACACCTGGGCACACCTGGGGACACCTGGCACACTTGGGCACACCTGGGGTAACACCTGAGAGCACCTGGGGGACACCTGGGCACATCTGGTGACACCTGGGGGGACACCAGGTCAGGGGGCACCTGGGCACACCCCCCCCCACCCCCCACCCCACCATTCCAGGGGCTTCTGGACCTCCCAGGACCCCCCAGTGCCACCCTGGCCCCTCCCCCTCCCCCAGTGCCACCCTGGCCCCTCCCACCCAGTGCCACCCTGGCCCCTCCCCCCAATGTGTCCCCTCCCCTAGTGCCACCCTGGCCCCTCCCCCCAATGTGACCCCTCCCCTAGTGCCACCCTGGCCCCTCCCCCCAATGTGACCCCTCCCCCCAGTGCCACCCTGGCCCCTCCCCCCAATGTGTCCCCTCCCCCCAGTGCCACCCTGGCCCCTCCCCCCCAGTGCCACCCTGGCCCCTCCCCCCAATGTGTCCCCTCCCCCAGTGCCACCCTGGCCCCTCCCCCCAATGTGACCCCTCCCCCCAGTGCCACCCTGGCCCCTCCCCCCAAGGTGACCCCCCCCCCCAGTGCCACCCTGGCCCCTCCCCCCAATGTGTCCCCTCCCCCAGTGCCACCCTGGCCCCTCCCCCCCAATGTGTCCCCTCCCCCAGTGCCACCCTGGCCCCTCCCCCATGTAGCCCCTCCCCCCAGTGCCGCACTCACACGGGTGGGGGAGGGGCTGGCACCGCGCTGGGCTCCAGGGGCACCCGCCCGGCACCTGGGGGGGCACAGGGGTCAGCACCCCAAAACTGACCGGAAACACCCCCAAAACTGACCGGAAACACCCCAAAACTGACCGGAAACACCCCGAAACTGACCGGAAACACCCCGAAACTGACCGGAAACACCCCGAAACTGACCGGAAACACCCAAAATACCCAAACACACCCCAAAACTGACCGGAAACACCCCAAAAACTGACCGGAAACACCCCAAAAACTGCCCAAAACACCCCAAAACTGACCAGAAACACCCCAAAAACTGCCCAGAAACACCCCAAAAACTGCCCAAAACACCCCGAAACTGACCGGAAACACCCCAAAAACTGCCCAAAACACCCCGAAACTGACCGGAAACACCCCAAAACTGACCGGAAACACCCCAAAACTGACCGGAAACACCCCAAAATACCCAAAACACCCCAAAATCTGACCGGAGACACCACAAAAGCACCCCGGGACCCCAAAAGCACCCCAAGAACTGACCAGAGACACCCCAAAATCACCCCAAAACTGCCCAAAACTGACCGGAAACACCCCAAACTGCCCAGAAACACCCTGAAACTAACCAGAGACACCCCTAAATATCCAAAACCACCCCAAAACTGACCAAACACCCCAAAAACTGCCCAAAACACCCCAAAACTGACCAGAGACACCCCAAAATATCCAAAACCACCCCAAAAACTGACCAGAGACACCCCAAAATACTCAAAAACACCCTAAAACTGACCAGAGACACCCCAAAATACTCAAAAACACCCTAAAACTGACCAGAGACACCCCAAAATACCCAAAACACCCCCAAAATTGACCAGAAACACCCCAAAAACTGACCAGAGACACCCCAAAAACTGACCAGAGACACCCCAAAACACCCCAAAACTGACCGGAAACACCCCAAAATACCCAAACACACCCCAAAACTGACCGGAAACACCCCGAAACTGACCGGAAACACCCTAAAACTGCCCCGAGACACCCCAAAAACTGCCCAGAAACACCCCCAAAACACCCCAAAACTGACCAGAGACACCCCAAAATACCCAAAACCACCCAAACCACACCAAAACCACCCCGGGACCCCCCAGACTCCCCCCAGGACACCCGCAGGGACCCCCATGCCCAGTGACCCCTGACCCCCCCCCCAAATCCCCTCCAGGACTCCCAATTCCCCCCCCCCCATATGAGACGACCCCCCCCAAACAATCCCCCCTTGTCCCCATCATGGGCACCCCAAACCCCCCAGGACCCCCCAGATCCACCCTTGGACCCCCCCCCAAACCCTCTGACACCCCCCCAGGACCCCCAAAGTTACCTTGAACCTCCCAAACGCCCCCAAATTTCCCCCAACCCCCCCCAAATCCCCCCAATTTCCACCCAAATCCCCCCCCAGGACCCCCCAGATCCCCACATTTCCACCCAACCCCCCCCAGGACCCCCCAGTTTCTACCCAACCCCCCCCCAGGACCCCCCAAATCCCCCCAATTTTCACCCAAATCCCCCCCTAGGACCCCCCAAACCCCCCCATTTCCACCCCAATCCCCCCCCAAGACCCCCAAACCCCCCCATTTCCACCAAAATCCCCCCCAGGACCCCCCAAATCCCCCCAGTTTTCACCCAAATCCCCCCCAGGACCCCCCAAATCCCCCCAATTTCCACCCAACCCCCCCCCAGAACCCCCCAAACCCCCCCATTTCCACCCAAATCCCCCCCAAACCCCCCCCAGGACCCCCCAATTTCCACCCAAATCCCCCCAGGACCCCCCCAAACCCCCCCATTTCCATCCCAATCCCCCCCATTTCCAACCAACCCCACCCAGGACCCCCCCGAAATCCCCCCATTTCCACCCCAATCCCCCCCCAGGACCCCCCCATTTCCACCAAAATCCCCCCCAGGACCCCCCCAAATTCCCACCAGGACACCCCAAACCCCCCCATTTCCACCCAACCCCCCCCCCCAGGACCCCCCATTTCCACCCAAACACCCCCAGACCCCCCCCCCCATTTCCACTCACCCCCCCCCAGGACCCCCCATTTTAACCCAAATACCCCCCCAGGACCCCCCAAATCCCCACACTTCCACCCAACCCCCCCCAGGACCCCCCAAACCCCCCCAATTTCCACCCATTTCCACCCCAAATCCCCCCAAACCCCCCCATTTCCATCCCAATCCCCCCCATTTCCAACCAACCCCACCCAGGACCCCCCCAAATCCCCCCATTTCCACCCCAATCCCCCCCCAGGACCCCCCAGATCCCCCCATTTCCACCAAAATCCCCCCAGGACCCCCCCAAATTAGCACCAGGACCCCCCAAACCCCCCCATTTCCACCCAACCCCCCCCCCCAGGACCCCCCATTTCCACCCAAACCCCCCCCAGACCCCCCCCCCCCATTTCCACTCACCCCCCCCAGGACCCCCCAAATCCCCCCAATTTCCACCCAAATCCCCCCCAAATCCCCCCAAACCCCCCCATTTCCACCCAAATCCCCCCAGGACCCCCCCAAACCCCCCCAATTTCCACCCCAATCCCCCCCAGGACCCCCCAAACCCCCCCATTTCCAACCAAATCGCCCCCAAGACCCCCCAAATCCCCCCCATTTCCACCCCAATCCCCCCCCAAGACCCCCAAATCCCCCCATTTCCACCAAAATCCCCCCCAGGACCCCCCAAACCCCCCCAGTTTTCACCCCAATCCCCCCCCAAGACCCCCCAAACCCCCCCATTTCCAACCAAATCGCCCCCAGGACCCCCCAAATCCCCCCAGTTTTCACCCAAATCCCCCCCAAGACCACCCAACTCCCCCCCATTTACACCAAAATCCCCCCCAGAACCCCCCAAATTCTCACCAGGACCCCCCAAACCCCCCCATTTCCACCCAACCCCCCCCCCCAGGACCCCCCATTTCCACCCAAACACCCCCAGACCCCCCCCCCCCATTTCCACTCACCCCCCCCCAGGACCCCCCATTTCCACCCAAATACCCCCCCAGGACCCCCCAAATCCCCACACTTCCACCCAACCCCCCCCAGGACCCCCCAAACCCCCCCAATTTCCACCCATTTCCACCCCAAATCCCCCCATTTCCATCCCAATCCCCCCCATTTCCAACCAACCCCACCCAGGACCCCCCCAAATCCCCCCATTTCCACCCCAATCCCCCCCAAGACCCCCCAGATCCCCCCATTTCCACAGAAATCCCCCCCAGGACCCCCCCAAATTCCCACCAGGACACCCCAAACCCCCCCATTTCCACCCAACCCCCCCCCCAGGACCCCCCATTTCCACCCAAACACCCCCCAGACCCCCCCCCCATTTCCACTCACCCCCCCCAGGACCCCCCATTTCCACCCAAATTCCCCCCCAAGACCCCCCAAATCCCCACACTTCCACCCAACCCCCCCCAGGACCCCCCAAATCCCCCCAATTTCCACCCAAATCCCCCCAAAATCCCCCCAAACCCCCCCACTTCCACCCAAATCCCCCCAGGACCCCCCCAAATCCCCCCCCAGAATGCCCCAAACACCCCCATTTCCACCCCAATATCTCCCAGGACCCCCCAAATCCCCCCCATTTCCACCCAAATACCCCCCAAGACCCCCCAAACCCCCCCAGTTTTCACCCAAATCCCCCCCAAGACCCCCCAAACCCCCCATTTCCACCCCAATCCCCCCCAAGACCCCCCAAAACCCCCCATTTCCACCCCAATCCCCCCCCAAGACCCCCCAAACCCCCCCATTTCCACAGAATTCCCCCCAGGACCCCCCAAATTCCCGCCAGGACCCCCCAACCCCCCACATTTCCACCCAAATTCCCCCCAAGACCCCCAAAATCGCCCCAGGACCCCCCATTCCCCCCAACCCCCCCCCAAACCCCCCCAGACCCCCCCCATTTCCACCCAAACCCCCCCCCCAGGACCCCCCCAAACCCCCCATTTCCACCCAGACCCCCCCAGGCCCCCCCCAGGACCCCCCAAACCCCCTCCCCCTTACCTGGCAGAGCCTTCCCTGGGGGCTCCGAGCCCGAGGGGTCCTTGCAGGGCACCCGTAGGGGGGGAGGGACCAAACTCTGGGGAGGGGGCAACACGGGCAGGGGTCACCCCAAAACCCCCCCAAAGTGGGGAGGGGGACACCCCAAAACCCCCCAGGGCCTTGGGGACCCCCAAATTGGGGAGGGGGCTTCACCTTGGTCAGGCTGGGGGCCACGTTCTCCTTCTGTGCCATCCTGGGGATGGGAGCACCAAGGGTCAGGGGGTCCCCAAAATCAGCAGGGACCCCCCCCCCTAAAATCCAGCAGGGGCACCCCGAAATCCACCCAGGGACCCCCTCAGGACCCCCCAAATTCCCTCAGAAACCCCCTCAGGACCCCCCAGTTCCCTCAAATTCCCCCCAGGACCCCCCCCAATTCCCTCAATATCCCCTCAGAGACCCCCCACAGGACCCCCAAATCCCCTCAGGACCCCCCCCAAAATCCCCTCAGAGCCCCCCAATATCTCCTCAGGACCCCCAATTCTCCCAGAAACCCCCCCCTCAGGACCCCCTAATCCCCTCAGGACCCCCCCAATTCCTTCAGAGACCCCCACAGGACCCCCCAATGCCCTCAGAAACCCCCTCAGGACCCCCCAGTTCCCTCAATATCTCCTCAGAACCCCCTAATTCCCCTCAGAAACCCCCTCAGGACCCCCTAATTCCCCTCAGGATCCCCCAATTCTCCTCAGAAATCCCCCTCAGGACCCCCCAATTCCCTCAATACCTCCTCAGGACTCCCAATCCCCCTCAGGACCCCCCAGTTCTCCTCAGAAATCCCCTCAGGACCTCCCACTTCCCTCACTATCTTCTCAGAACGCCCCAGTCCCCCTCAGGATCCCCAGATGCCCTCAGAAATCCCCTCAGGACCCCCCAATTCCCCTCAGAAACCCCCTCAGGACCCTCCAAATCCCCTCAGAAACCCCCTCAGAACCCCCTAATTCCTTCAATATCCCCTCAGAACACCCTAATTCCCCTCAGAAACCCCCTCAGGACCCCCCAATTCCCTCAATATCTCCTCGGAACACCCCAGTCCCCCACAGGATCCCCAGATCCCCTCAGAAATCCCCTCAGGACCGCCCAATTCCCCTCAGAAATACCCTCAAGACCCCCCCCAATTCCCTCAGAGACCCCCTCAGGACCCTCCAAATCCCCTCAGAAACCCCCTCAGGACCCCCCAGTTCCCTCAATTTCCCTCAGAACACCCTAATTCCCCTCAGAAACCCCCTCAGGACCCCCCACATCCCCTCAGAAACCCTCTCCGGACCCCCCAGTTCGCTCAATATCACCTCAGGACCCCCCAATTCCCTCAGAGATCCCCTCAGGACGCCCCAGTTCCCCTCATAAACCCCCTCAGGACCCTCAGAAACCCCCTCAGGACCCCCCAGTTCCCTCAATATCTCCTCAGAACTCCCTAATTCCCTTCAGAAACCCCCTCAGAACCCCCCAATTCCCCTCGGGATCCCTCAGTTCCCCTCAGAAATCCCCTCAGGACCCCCCCAATTCCCCTCAGAAATCCCCTCAAGACCCCCCCCAATTCCCTCAGAGACCCTCTCAGGACCCTCCAAATCCCCTCAGGACCCCACAATTCCCTCAATATCCCCTCAGAACCCCCCAATTCCCTCAATATCCCCTCAGAACCCCCCAATTCCCCTCAGAAACCCCCTCAGGACCCCCCACATCCCCTCAGAAACCCTCTCCGGACCCCCCAGTTTGCTCAATATCACCTCAGGACCCCCAATTCCCCTCAGAAACCCCCAGTTCCCCTCAATATCCCCTCAGGACCCCCCAGATCCCCTCAGAAATCCACTCCGGTCCCCCCAAATCACCTCGAGACCCCCCAAAAATACCCCCTAAAACGCCCCAAATTGCCGCCCCTCACCCGCCGCCCTTCGCTGTCGCCGCCGCCGCTTCAAATTTCCCCCGCGAGCTCCCATTGGCTGCCCCCGCGCGCGCCCCTCTCCCATTGGTCCGCGCCACCCGAATCCCCACCCCCACACGGCGCGCCCCGAGCTCCTATTGGTCAGTACCTCACGGAGCCCCGCCCCCTTTGCGCGCGCCTTCACCACCCCCTCCCACCCGGCCGTTCCGCCCACCCCGCGCGTGACTCGGCGCTGATTGGTCGCTGCTGGCGAAGGGGAGGGGGAGAGCGGTGAACGGCCAATCAGCGCGATGAAAGCGCGGTCACGTGAGGAGGCGGCCATTTTGTGCGCAGGCCGTTCCGCCCGGCAACAGGGGCGGGGCCGAGAGGGGCAGCGGCCAATCAGAGAGCGGGGGGGCTGCGGGGGCCCAGTATGGACCAGTACAGACCAGTATGGACCAGTATAGAGCAGTGTGGACTATTATGAACCGGTACGGACAAGTAAAAACCAGTGCGAGACACTGCAGCTTAGTACAGACCAGTACAAACCAGTACAAGCCAGTATAGGCCTCTATGGCCCAGCCCAGCCCAGTATAAACCAGTACAGCCCAGTACAAACCAGTACAACCCCTCAGTACTCTCCAGTATCCCCCCAGTCCCACCCAGCACCTCCCGGGAGTAGGCCGTGGTCTCTGAGGGGGCGTGGCCTGCCCAATGGGTGCCCTCGACGCGTGGCGGTGGGCGTGGCCATGGCGGTGGGCGGGGCCTCGACCGTTGCCGCGGTAACGGCGCCGCGCGCGCGCGCGTGCGGGGCGGGGGGAGGGGAAGGAACCCCCACTTCGGGGGGGGTTCCCGAGGTGGGGGAGGGGCGGGGGAGACCCCCGGGGTGGGGAGGGGTCCCGAGTTGGGGGAGGGGTCCCGCTCTGGGTATTGAGGGGGGGAAACGGAGCGCGTGGGTGGGGGAGGGGCCAAAGGGAGGGGGGCGGGGCCGGAGGGGGATGAGGGGGGTCCTCGGGGTGGGGGAGGGGCCGAGGTGGGAAACCCCTGAAGGGGGAGGGGTCCCCTGGGTGGGGTTGGTGAGCACACAGTGAGCAGAGTAAGGATCTTTTTGCACATCTTCTGTTCT